>NW_004524704.1:7982724-7989942 GCF_000260255.1 Octodon degus | reverse complement strand
GCAGCTCTGACAGAGGAAGCCACTGTTGTGTTTTATTAAAACTTCGTCAGTATTCTTTTGCTTTGTCTTAACTGGATGAATGATAAAATTAATATTTGTAGTTTAAAACTTTTGTAAAAAATTCAGTTGGTAGTGGAGACATCCAAAAAGGAAAGATGGGCCACCTGGTGATGGAGACATCAAAAAGGGAATTCCAGTGGTTGCCTGCCCCCATGTAACATGGTTGCTTTGACCCCAAATGTCGTGTTTCTAGGATCTCTCTCCTTCTCCTTCACAAAATGTGCTCAGTCCAGCTGAGCATCGGGCTGGAGATTCCAGGGTGAGTGGTCAAGGCAGACTGCATCAGGAGCGTAATGAGGAGTATGCCTCGTTCTTACCCTTGTTCACTCTGGAACATCCAAATCTGGGTGGTCACGCATGATAGAAGATGACCTAACTTTCTGTTTCTGGAAAGAGTTATAAGAAGGTTCAGATTATTTGATAATAGCCTAACTCCAGCACTGCAATGTTGGTTCTCATGGTCTATTTGTAATATAAGAGTGTTTTCAAAGTTAAGCTTTTTTTTTTTTTGGTTTGGCTTTAGTACAGCTTCAGAGACTTGACTCCAATAGCCCCAGCCACACACAGGTCAGCGGTCACTTGTGGCACTGCCAGGCACTGAAGCACCTGGGCTTTGGTTAAGAGACATCTGCATTTCTTTCCACTCTGTCACTGACCTGCTGTGTAGCTTGGGACATTGTATCTTGGACTCTGTGAGTCTCATTTCCTTGGTTGCAAGGTACTAATAATAATTATCTTTTATCTCATTGAGATTTTGGGAAGAAAAAAATCAGATAAGGTATGTAAAATATTCCTGTTGGATTTCATGGGTTTCATAAGTGCTAGCTTCCCTCCAACTCCAGTTTCCTGTTCCACCTGGTTTCTCACTGGCTTAGAGGGCCACCGGCCAAGCAAGCCCTCTTCTTCCAGTGCCCTCAAACGATGCAGAACCCACTTCTGCTCCTCAGCATGTGGCAATTACTATGGTGACCAGCTGGGATGTGGTAGCCAATGGTGTCCTCTCTGGTAGGAGAGAGTCTCATGGAAAGAGCAGCAAACACACTCGAGCATCTGCACATTCATTGGAGCTGAGTAAGACGGCACTTCCTTAGCTCTGAGGCTTCCACGGGGAACAAGAATGCTGATGTCCCTGAAGTTGCTCCCCAGGAAAACACTCTCTGGCTTGATGGGGCTGAATACATACTTCATGGGAAGGGAAAATCTGTGACGGCTTTGGGATTGTTAATGATGCTGGGCCCATGTGCTTCAGAAAAAGAAAGAGATCCCAGGGAACCTTGGAGTGACCCAATTCCCAAAACGTGCCTACAGTTTTAGAAATGCTTGTTCCGTTCATGTGCTGCATGCCTCCGCTCTAGAGAATGTCCCAGATGCAAACTTTTATCTGCATATGCATACACCTCCACCAAAAATAAAAGCAAAAAAATGATAGTTTTCCTGAAACCATGAAGACCCCTAGATTTCATCTGGGTCTCCTCCCCAGTTCCCTTTCTGGAGTTCTTCAGGTCTCCCTCCTGGCCACTATAGGATTTTCCTAGTGGATCTGTGTCCTAATCAGGGTGTCATGGAACGGCCCAGCACCATCCCTGTTGCAGTGGGACTGGTCTTCCTGCTTCTCCCCTGCCACTGTATTCAGGGTCAGCAGAGCGGCTCCCACCTGGTCCCCCTTCTCAGGAGTAACTTCTTCCTTTTGCTTCCAGGCTACAGTACCCAGGACATCCAGCGGCAAATATTGCTCTTGCCCAATGTCGCTCTTTGAGGAGTTGTATGTCACCTTATTCCTTTAATGACTTACATATCATCCACTAGATATGTTCAAATTCTCTGGCTTTTCCGTGTCATCCTTTCCATTTATATTAAACTGAAAATGCTCAATTCACATTTGATTTACTCTGAAATCCCAGCACCCCACACCAAGAGTCTTGCCAAGGAGGAGGTATGTGTTTTTCTCAGTATTTAGAGGGGACTTTGTTTTCTTTGTTCTTCAGTAGAAACTTTGCTTCTACTGATGTTTCAGTTCCTAATTTCATCACCCTCCTGCAATCCCTATGTCCTTTTATGCCACATTATCCAACTTGGCAGCAACCTTCTTCTTACAGTTTCTCAAATCACTGATTCAAGCTTTGTATCTATTATATTTTTGCAGGGTACATTTATTTGGATACATTTGAGGTACCCAAAGATTTGTATGACAAATACAAATAGGTCAACTCAGAACATGCTAAAATGAGGCTTTACTTCCTCCTTCAGATCCTACTCTCTCCAGAGAAGATATTCTGGCAATCTGTGGGCCAAAATAGCCCTCAGATATAATCTTTTTGGTCAGAAGAGTAAATAAAATTTTAATTAGTTTCCAACATTTTTAAATGAGCCATTTTCAGGTTTTTTTTTTTTTTTAATTAGTTTCCAACATTTTTAAATGAGCCATTTTCAGGTTTTTTTTTTTTTCTTTTGGCTTCTTTCTCCCAGTGAAGGACTGGGAGATCTGATGGGATGATCTCCAGGTATGGAGGGGCGGCTGCCTGGAAACCATCAGTCTTGGCCAGGATCTGTCCACCACTGCACCATCTTTCTTCCAGCTTTCCTACTGCCTTGGACCCAGAGAGACTTTCTGGTCTTGCTCTGTGCTATTTCCTGATCTTTTTCCAAGAGACCAATCCCTTTTTCTAGTGTGTCCATCTTTTTTTTTTTTTTTTTTTTTTTTAACATCTTTGTCTGCTATAGTCTGAATATCTCTCCCAAATCTTCTTACATCGTAATCCTTATACAGGAAGGAGAGGATTTTCAGCGGGGCGGGGTAACTTGTATCCTTCTAAAAGAGAACCCAGAGATTTATCGGGATCCTTCCGCCATCTGAGGACGTGACAACATAGTGCCGTCTGCAAAGCAGGAGATCTCACCAGGCCCTGAAGATCTAGGCTCTCCAGGCCTCCCAAACTGTAAGAAGTAAAATTCTAGCATTAATAAGCTTCCCAGCTAACAGTAATGTTGTCCTAGCAGCCCAAATGAACTGTGACAGCCTCTGAGAAAACACTGTGTCACGTAGACCAACAAAGACCACTTCGTTTTCATAAGCAGAGAAGCCAACTGAAATATTCAGAATGTTGTACTCCGCAGACTCTACGCATGCATCTTTATATAGACTGTGGCCCTTTAGGAGAGGTCAGGAGTAGCTACGGGTGTTTGACTTAAGACTTGCTTCCGACTCCTTTGGCTAGCAAGAACCAGAGACAAAACTCGCATCCAGTCTTCCAGCCTCCCTGTGTGGTTCCTGCTGTCCCACTGAGGGACTGATAGGGTCTGATACCCAGGAAGGCAGGTTGGAAGGCGGCACCTCCACCAGCCGGTACTCACCAGTACTTGCCAGCCTGTCCCTCCTCTCCTATCAGTGAGAAAGAGGATGATCCTTGGTCCTTTCCACCCTGTCTCTGGCTTTCTGGGGGGAATGTTTCAAAACACAGGATACTGCAGCTGCCAGAGCCATGTGAACTCACCTAGGCTAACAGCTTATTATTATTATTTTTAATGTTACATATTTGGTACAGGGTCTCACTATGCCACTCAGACTCATAGTAGTTCTCCTGTTTTAGCCTCATCAGAGTTGGGATTATAGGCATGTGCCACCATGCCTAGTCTCAGTGGCCGACTCAGTGAGCCTCAGGTGGACTGGCATGTCATGTGGTGCCAGGGATCGAACCCAGGTCCTTGCACTTGCCACGCAGGTCCTTAGACTGCTGAGTCATCCCTCTGGCCCCCAAAATCTGATTTTATAAACAAGGAAATTGAAGTCATTCGCTTTTTAAAGAACTCCGATGTTCTTTTTAAACAGGACATGTTCATTTCTCCTATATACAAATTTCTGGACAAGGTATAGTAGGTAGTTTGTGATAAATATTTAAGTAGAGAATTTTCAAAATGGACTTGCATAATAGAAGAAAACAGCAAAATAACTTAGGTGACAATACAGTGCCCTCGAAACATTTTATTGTGTAGTGAACTGTGAAGAAAGCACTTTTGCTTTCCTTAAAGTGCCGTTAGGTGTTAGCTCATTAAATCTCAAAGGGTGCAGAAACCTTACTCAGAAACACTTATTCTTCTGAAGGCCAAGAAGAAGAAAACAACTGTCCCTGTAAATTTGAAATTTGAAAAATAAGATTGGCAAATGAGTAAAACAAATGAGTTATACAGGATGAAGGCAAGAATCTGGCCTCACCCTGCACCTACCACCTACCAGGATTTCTGGATTTAACACATAAAAATATAAGAAACCAAATGGAACTTGAATTTCAGGGAAACTTCAAAAATTTTTTAGTAGAAAATTGTTCCACCAAGCACTTGAGACACAGTTGCACCAAGTATATGCTATTGTTGTCTGCCCCTTCAAATTTAACAGGAAGTCCTACATGTCGTGTGGAAGCCCTGTTTCTTTCCCCAGTCCACCACAGAGCGACACATGAGCTGAGGAGATAGCTGTACATGACGAGAAACAGCCCATGCCACAGCCACTTGCCACGGAAGTGGGCGGCTGGTCTTTACTGAGATCAGTCCACTGGTGATGTGCTTAGTTAACAGGACAATGTCAGAGTGCTACAAATGTTTCAAAACTCTCCACTGCTGTACCTCTCGTGCTGAAGGTGAGTAACAGATAGAGCAGGGCTGTGCCTGTATGTTTACCTCTATATCACCCCGAATATGCCTAATTTTGTCTGATATCCATTTGCGCAACTTATTCTGTACTGGGCAGAAAGGAAGGAAGCTTTATATGATACCAGCTCTGTTTTTGTGTCAATTGAGTAACTCGGGAAAAGGGCTACATTTTTTTCTCCACAGCTGATTGTCTCTATATTGACAGTGACTGCCTGGTGTTGGCTACCTCATGTGTAGACTCAGATACCCCAAGTAACTGGAGACCACAGCAGACACTCTCATACCTGTCACACTATTGAGATAGTTTTTACGTCAAAGAATCCAGGAGAGTAGAAGAATCTTTCTGTAGTGATCTTATTCTTTTTTTTGTGGAACCAGGGATTGAACTCAGGCCCTTACGCTTGCCAGGGAAGCACTTTTTCCACTGAGCCATCTCCCCGGCCCCTGTCTGTAGTGATCTTAAACTGGTCCAGGTTATAGTGCTTGCTGACTTTACATGATTGGCTGTAAAGGGTTTTTCTAATTCGGCCAATGTTGAGTGATTCATCACTATTCAATTCCCCGAGGAACTGGTGCTGATGCCTGCCTGTGATTCCAGCATTCAGGAGGAATGAGGCAGGAGGGTCACAAGCTGGAAGCAGCCTGAGCTATACAGAACTTCATGCCAACCTGGACTACAAAGTGAGACAAAAGAAAAGAGATAGAGAGGGAGAGGAAGAGGGAGAGGGAGAAGGAAGAGGGAAAGCGAGGAAGGAAAGAAAGACTCTGAAGGTCTAATTTCCTCATCTGTAAGATACAGGTAATATTAGAACCCCTCTTATGGAATTAGCATGAAAGATTAGCAGAAATAATTTTGAAAAGTATTAACAAAATGATCTGTCCCCTACAAAGTTTTCCAAAAAATGTTTATCAATAATTTTCTTTATAACAAGTAATGTCTATAATTATTGCTTTATATTTGTGTAAAGTAATGTAGAAGTATATATATTAAGAATTAAAATAAGCATAGAAAACACTGTCAAAAGGAATGATTATCATTAAAATTTTCATAATAGCAAAAATTAGAGAGAACCCAAATGTCTAAAATTATAGTTTCTTCCAATGTATTATATATACATACATTCACTTAGAGGCATAATAAAAAAGTAGGATGATGGACATGAAAACAGTATCTTCATTTTTATTTGTTTGTATTTTAGTGTATTTGGTACAAGGTCTCACTACACAGCTCAGACTTGTAGGGATCCTCCTGTTTTCAGCCTCCCCAGCGCTGGGATTACAGGTGTGAGCCACCACGTCCAGTTTGGTGGCTGGCTCTGCATACCCCAGGGTGGGGGCCAGCATGTCATGTGGTGCCAGGGATCAAACTTCAGTCCCTGCACTTGCCTAAGCAGGTGCTTAGTCCACTGAGCTATCTCGCTGACCCAATATCTTCATTTTAATTTTGGTTATTTCCAAAAACTCTTTTCCTCTTTCACCTTGCAATGTTTCTATGGTGATCACGTCCTATTTGGGCAGCGAATTTCCTTTCAGAGGTTCCCTATGTTTCTGTGCAGAAGGGAAGGCAGTCCCCGCAGCTTCAGGAGTAGGTGACATCCCTGAGTAGCAAGCATAAGTGATGGCAGCCATATTGAATAAATTCTTGAAATTAATTGTGATTTTTTTCTTTTACATTTACTCACAAAAAAACAGCCCTCCCTTTATTCATCTATAGATGTCTGTCCTAGGGAACGGTGGAGACACCCACCTCAGAAAGGTCAATAGAACTGGTATGCAGAGCTGGAGCTCCGTAAAAAGTTCTTGATGCCCACCTCACAAGCAAAATCATGAAAGCCAATGCTTGAAGGTATTTATTATAAAGGGAAAAAGAGGATTTTGTAAACCAAAATGTAAAGCCCTAAAGGTGCTGAGGGCAATACTTTGCCTCTACCACCAAAGACTGGAAGGCGAATGGAGAGCACAGCCCTTTCCTACAACAAGGAGAACTGGGTGCACGAAGACCTCCCTCCTGCTCAAAGTGTATAATACAAGTACATAAATCTAATGTTTAAGATTTATAGCTGGCCTGGGTGGGGAAATTATGCTTGCCAATATTCAGAAATTAAAGAGATTTTATACCAAACAAGTAGCAAAAATTCCAGCAATTAAGAAGGGAATTTTATTCAGGTGATTGCTATAGAGAGAATGTTCATTAATAAGGAGCAGCTCAAGGCAATAAATCTTTATCAGACAAGATGACAAGACAATTTTCTTAGCCATCAGTTATCCCAATTTCAAAAGTGGTACACAGTGTCTCAAAGAGAGTGAATTGAGCCAGAATTTAACAACCTAATTATGTTGTAGACAAATCTTTTCACTGAAACAAAAAATTTCTCTCTATGACTACCCCCTCTTTTGACTTAGAAAAGTTAAGAAAGATTATTGTTGGTCACAAAATAAAATTGATATCATTTTGTTTGACTTTATTACCTACATATGCAATATAACAGTAGAAATTAATTTCATAGTAATTCT
>NW_004524704.1:7953344-7982569 GCF_000260255.1 Octodon degus | reverse complement strand
ATCCAAATACCTATAAATTTGGGGAAATTTTTCTCTTCTTGAAAGGCTCCAATAACCTAAGAATCCCTTGTTTCACAAATGACCTTCTTTAATCACCCTTGAGATTGAGAACTCTGTTAAGTCAGGCTTCACACTAGATTTACAAGAAGGCTTTAGAAGCACTGCCTCCATGGTGTCAACCTTAGTTTCTTGAAAGAATCTGATTATATGTGAACATCTCGTTGTAAATGAACATCTTTTCCAAGTATGATATTCCAGAAATGGTCTTGATTTCAAAACTAATGTGTCTTAGTATACCTGGAGATAGGGATTTTGTCCATGAAATCTTTGCTTATACTATTATACTTTCACTTTCTCACACCAGCGAGACAATGCAAATGTCTTCAAGGGTTCTATTTATTTTCTCTTGTTTTAATATTTAGATCTTTGATCAACTTTCAGTTTACTTTAGTACATGGGGAGAAATATGGGTCCTGTCTCTGAAATGTGGAAAATCAGTTTTGCCCACACCATTTATTGGACAGGTTTTCTTTCTTCTGGTGAACATCTTTGGCCCTTTATCAAAAATAAGATGTCTGAGGGTGCTTGGAGTCATTTCTGTACCTTTTAATCTGTGCCATTGATCCTCAAATCTGATGCTTTTTGTTTGCTTTTTTTGTTTGTTTGTTTGTTTGTTTTTTGTTTTTTTGCCAGCACCATGCTGTTTTTATCATAGTAGTTTTGCAGTATTATTTCAAGTAGGCATTGTGATGTGCCCTGTCCTGTCTTTGTTGCCCAGAATTGGTTTTGCTATTCTGGTTTCAAACAAATTTTAGAAATGTTTTCTCTATTCTTTGAGGTATGTTGTTAGCATTTTGCTCAGGATTATATATTTGTATAACAATTTTGAGAGTATGGTCACTTGCATGTTGTTGGTTCTTCCTACTCAAGAACAAAGGATATATTTCCATTTTATGAAATCCTCTTTGATCTCCTTTTTTTCCATAGTGTTATATTTTTCAATGCAAAGATCTCTCATTTCCTTTGTAAGAATGATTCCTAAGCATTTCATTCTTTAAAATTCTGTTGTGAAAGTTGTGGCTGCCCAAAGTTCTGTCTATGAGCTTGTTCCTGGAGCACAGGAATTCTACTGACCTTTGAGTGTTGACTTGGTTTCCAGCTATGCTACTGAATTCGGTTATTAGATATAGAGGTCTATTGGCAGAATTTGTTAGGGGGCCTTCTATGTACAGTATCATGTCATCTGTAAATAGCACTAATTTAACCTCTTCCTTCCCTATTATTTTTATTTCTTTCTCATGTCTAACTGCTCCAGCTAATGTTCTCACAGCTATATGTAATAGGACTAATGATAGTGGATACCCTTGTCTTGTTTCTGATTTTAGAGTGAAAGCTTACGGTTTTTTACCACTTAGTAGGATGGTGGCTGTTGGTTTGTCACAGGTAGGTAAAGACCTCAGGTTGAGGTAAAGACTATCTATTCTAATTTTCTGTAGGATTATTTTTTATCATGAATAAGTGTTGGACATTGTCAAGTATTTCCTTATCTATCAAGGTGATCATGTGATTTTTTGTTCTTGGCTTTGTTGATATGATATATCACCATCTATGCATCCCATGTAATGTTCTCTGAGGATTTGCTGGATTATCTTTGCTATAATTTTATTGAAGGATTTTTGCATTTATGTTCATTAGGGAGAATGGCTAGGAGTTCTCCTTTTTAGTTGGATCCTTCCTTGGTTTTCATATAAGGTAATACTTACTTCTAAGTAAAGAAAAATGCAATCAAGATAACATTTTAAAAAATGAATTGAAGTTGTGATAAGTGATCTTGTATCATTATTGTCTGATATCAAGGAGAGCCACAGGAGATCTCCAATGAGCAGAAACCTATGTGTAGTGAAGGCGCTGACAAATCTCTAAAAACTTCTCATGCTGCATACAATATTCTGAGATATTTTATTAACAATATTTTCCCATATAAATTTATCCTATAAAAACGTACTTCTCTGTTGATTTGACAATTCTTTCCATGCAAATTGTTGAAAATAACATAACAAATACACCTAATTATTTCCTGTACCTCCCTTTTCATAAATTGGAAGAAAATGCTTTATGATTTTCCCAGAGCTTTCTAAAAACAATTTCAAAGACAATTTTAGGTACACTTAGTTCAAGTTCAGTTTTTGAAAGGCAAAAATTTAAGACTGTCAAATTGAAGATTAATTATGATGGGATTATTATATTATTAATAAATGACATTTAGATTTCTAGATACAATATTTAAAAGATGAATAACCTTTTATAACCTGCTATTAAAAGCAGACCAATACTTCAAGGTAAGAGGTTACTGCAAAAGATAGAAAACAAAATTATTCTAACATTGCATCAATAAGATATCTAAAATTGTAGTTCATTTTGCAAATTTATAAGTAAATCCATCAAACCTTAGCTTTCCATGTAACGGAGTTTTCTCTCAATAAACTTTCAGCTACTTTCTGTATTGAGATACATCTCATAGAACAATTAAGGGTGGTAAAAATGAATATTTTCTTTAATACAATCAAATATGTGTAGCCTCTGTAGACTTTATAAAACACAAAGACAGAAAGTATAAGTTTAAAATATGTTTAGGAATTAATGTTTCAATAGTTTCTCTCACTTAGAAATAATTTAAGTATTTAGTGAATACCCATTAATAAACTCAATTTAGTATCAGTCCAAGATTTTGAATTACTTAGAGACACTGGAAATTATCTCCACGCTATGTGCCATAAGCGTAATTACTGTTGAAATAAACTATGTCAAAATAATGATTCAATCTGGTTAAACACAAATTTACATTTTACATAATCTTAAACAGAAGTGATAGTAGCTCATTTGACCAATGACCATGCATAAATTTGGGAAGAAAATTGCAAAGTAGAATAAAATGTGCACATTGCGTTTGTTTGGGACTAGGTTTTTAGTGCTAAGTACAGGGAAAGTCACACGCTCAGCATAAGTTGGAGAGCTGCAACTGACACTCAATAGAAGGAGCATTAAATAGCTTGCTGCTAGATAAAAGAAGAACTGAAATGTCTCCATGTATCAGTCAGTGAAGCCTAAGTAAGTTTCCCTGCTTGGAAAAATCTCTCTGTGAATAATCCAATAAGAATAATCAAAACCCATTGGTTAAATAAATATGTGGAGTCTCCAGGCTAAGACTCATCTGGGCCAAGTCACTGAAACACCTGTAGTGGCTGTTATTGTTAGAGTTTACATGGGAATAGATTTAATAGCTTACTGTCTTAGTACTTTTCTCATTGCTAAGACAAAGTACTTCACATCCAAACTTAAAGGAGGAAAGCTTTATTTACTTCACAGACTGAAGAGGTTTCAGTCCATATCCAGCTGGTTGCCATGCAGGATGGCCTGTCAGACAGGCATCACAGAAGAGAAACAGATCATTGGTTGGCAGAAGATGGAAAAACAACAAAGGATGACCTTTTTCTATCTCTTAGATTTTATTTAGGCTATCTAGAGTGGTAGCAGTCATACCCTTAACTTACTACCCTTGATCTTAGCATTGCACCATGAATCAATTCCAGCTCCACCTCTGAAAAAGCCTCACCTGAGGTGGGCGGGGCTGCGGTGAGGGTGTCTAAACACAAGCCATAGTGAGAACGTGTAAGTTTAACAGAATTATCTTACAATATTTACCCAAATGCAGAAGAGGGAGTGAAGGGCATCTGTCCCTCTGGAGGCCTGGAGAATGATTCTTTTTTTCTTTTTCATTTATTTATTTATTTATTTATTTTTTTCTGGAACTAGGGGTTGAGCTCAGATCCTTGCACTTGCAAGGCAAGTGCTTGTTCTACTGAGCCATCTCCCTGGCCCCAGCCTGAAGAATTATCCTGAGAGCCTGGATTCCATGGTAATGTCCCACATGAGTTCTGCTGAAGACATAGAGCCACAATGTTTCATGCAATCTTCAGTGGAAAGGCCCCAGGCCAGTGGTAGAAGCAGAAAGTCTGTGGCAGGCAGCTGAGGGATCAGCCCTGGATCCACAAAGTTACACTCAAGACAAAGGTAAACCCAGAGCTCTTCTGAAAAGAACAGCAGTCTTCCCTTTGGAGAGTCCAAGCTCCTCCTCCAGAAAGAACTGCTGAGTGCATATCAAGAAAGCCAGCCACCACAAAACTTGTCCTGGGAAATCAGGAAAGCATGTTTCCCCACTCTGTTTTCTCACAGTCCTCAGGGGATCTTTAGCTTCCAGAACCGCACAGACTCAGTTCAACTGGGTGTTCTCACTCTAGTTAACCACTAGTTAGTCCACTACAGTGCTGGTCAAAGCAAATATAGACTTTCACAATAAACAACAAAATACTGAAAGTGAACCTATAAAATGTTTTAAACAGAAAAGGAAATTTTTACCCTGAAAAATGAAACTAGAAAATGCAAGAAGACTTTGATATAGTAGGAAAATGTGAAATAGACTATAAAATATTTATTTCAATTTTTAAAAAGCTAAATGAAGCATGAACTAAATAAAATAATAGGCTATTACAAAACTGAGATGTGGCTATACAATGACAAAAGGAATTAAGAGTATTTGAACACTTAAAAGTTCATAAATGGCCTGGGGAGACGGCTTGGTGATCCAAGTGTCTGTCTGGCAAAGCACAAAGACCTGGGCTCAATTCCATTCCTACATGCCATGCCAGCCCTGAACCCCCAAGTGTGCTGTGCTGGCCACCAAAACCGAGCATGGTGGTGCACACCTGTAATCCCAGCTCTGGGGAGGCTGAGACAGTCCAAGCTGTGTAGTAAGAGAGACCCTATAGCAAATAAATAAATAATTAAATAATTAAAAAAAATTAATTCATAAATGGACAATATTTTTTCTGGTGTATTGAAAGGATCAGTTAATACCTATTTTTCTCCTTTTTAACTTCTTATAATCTTTTTAAACAAATTTTTCATGTTTATATTGGGTAATCTAAACAACTAATTTGAAGATATTATGCAATAGAACAACCGTTGTTGAATTCCTATAATTTTGTTTAATAAAATTATGTATCATTTCTAATGGATTTTTTTCTATTTTTTATTCTCTTTAAAAAATAAAAAAGAGAAAAATAAAATGATCTCAAAAACCCCAAAAAGTTCATAAATGGTTGAAATACCCTATTACACACACCTGATGCATTGGAAAACAGATATGGAGGAACACTCAAATGATACTGTGGTAAGATTTATTAATTTGTGTTAATGTGTATCAGCAGCATATGCTTGCGGTACGTGGTGTGTGCGTTGACTGTGGGACCTGGTGCCTGCACATAACACATCTTAATTCCTTTTCATTCCCCTTTCTCCCTCCTCCATCTCTTGATCCTTTTCCCATTTGCAGATGGTCTAGCTACTCCCAATGTCCATTACCCATCCTTTATTTTGCTTTTGCAGTAACTATTACTTTGGGTTTCTCAGACAAGAACCACCCAGACTGCTTTAAAGCTGCGAGACATCTAAGCACAGCTGAGGGTTTGACCCTGCTTGCCGAGAGCCTGTGGGCAGTGGGATACAGTCATGTACCCATGACTTTGCATAGGTAAATACGTGTGTGCTGGTTTTGGTGCTATGCACAAATGTAAGCTGAGATAAAACCTGTATAAGAATTATATGATGAGGCTGAGAAGATAGCTCAGTGGAATAAGTGTTTGCCTGGCAAGTGCAAGGTCCTGAGTTCGATCTCTGGGACCACCCAAAAAAAAATTATATAATAGAGAGACAGGCAGTTCTTGCTTTTGCTGTGGCTCTCGCTCTGGTTTTGTGCTCTGCTCTGCTTCGTGCTGCCTGCTGTTGTTGCTGGTGTGTTGCCCATATGTGTTCTTTAACTGTGGGGTCTGACCCTTGAAAATCTCCCTGGGGCCCCCAGAGTGGGCTGACAAGGAGAAAAAAGATAGATGTTATGTGCAGAACATGGAATTCACAACAAAGGAAGCTTAAATGCCCAATGCATGTAAGAAAAGATGCCTGGGTTAGTAGTCATCAGGAAAATGCAAATTCAAATTAAAAATAGCACATGACATCTATTTGATTAGAAAGTTAAAATATTTTATAACATGAAATTTTAATGAGAATATGGAGAAATCAGAATTCTAAAGATAGCTCATTGGCATATAGAACAATACAAGAACTTTAGAAAATAACTTGGCAACATCAAATAACACAGCTAAAGATTATTTCCATTTTTCAATTTAACATCTAACAAGTATTTTGGAGAGAATTTGGCATATGTCTACAAAGATATTTTGTTGAGCGTTTTAGACATGGTAAAAGAGAAGTGGCAACCTCTTTCTAAATCTTTGCAAGCAGGATAAACCAGCTGTAGCATATTTTAATCTAGTATTCCTTTGTGCTGTTCCCTTTGTGTGTGTGTGTGTGTGTGTGTGTGTGTGTGTGTGTGTATTTTCAGGACAGGGTATACAGAGTGTTCAGGGTCCAACTGCATAGATTGGACTCTTAGTGATCCTCCTGTTTACAGACTCTCAAGAGCTGGGATTACAGGCGCGCGCCACCACACCCGGTCTCAGTTGCTGTCTCAGTGTGCCCTGGGGCAGGGTCTGCACAGCAGGCCTGGGGATTGAGCTCCCAGCCCCTTTGTCTGCATAAGTGGGCTATTTAATTCACTGAGCTATTTGGCCAGCCCTCACCCCTGTTTTTTGGACCTTCAGTTTCCGGGCACAGAATGGGATTGTAATTCTCCATCTACCTGAAGTTTTGGGTAAACCCATGACTTGCTTTCCTCCCAAAGAAAGGAGAACACAGGCGATGGCTGTCATTTTTACACAGAAGCCTTTGAATGAGTGGCACTGCAAAAGCCCTCAGAAACAGTAAAATGAAGGCCTCATTTTTCCAGGTCCTTGAAGGGCTACCTGAGCAGAGCCGTCTGTGGACTTGCAATGGACTCATGCCTGGAACAGCACAACTGAATTGTAGCATTGTTTGGTCATTCCCCCCTCCCTCAGAGGTATACGCAGATATTTTGAAAAACTGTTAAGGCGATAGTTACAAAAGAAGAAGTTTAAAGGACTATAAGGAATGAGAACCCCCAGCAAGCATGTCCCAGGATTTGGGTTGGAATCCTCAGGAACAACATTCCAGGGAAATTGAAACAGTCCAGCCTTCCCAGGGCTTCTAGCCTCATTTCAAAATAACTGAATCTCAGGTGCAGTGAAGGTCAACTAGGATTGCTAGCATTTCCAACCACTCACCATACACCCTTAAGAATCTTAGAGCAAGAAAGTATATTCTAGGCTTCAAATTATCTCTCCTAGTTTAAGTTTAAGAACACAGAGTTTTTCAGGCCAGCCAGATAGCTCAGTGGACTAACGTGCCTGCTTAGTCAGAGCACAGCTACCAGGGTTTGATCCCTGGTGTGCCATGCTGGCCCCGCCCCCAGGGCGTGCTGAGCCGCAAATGAGACTGGGCATGGTGGAGCATACCTGTAATCCCAGTGCTTGGGAGGCTGAAAACAAGATAATCGCTATGAATCCAATCTACATAGTGAGACCCTGTAGACCCTGCCCTAAATACATAAAAAAAAGAATATGCAATGTTTCAAACTAGGTAAATGGTTCTATTTAAGGAGTAAAATTCAAGCATCAAGGAAACATTGCTTTCATTTAAAAGCCAAAAGCTTTAGCCTCCACTCAGAGCAATCTCCTCAGAGCCCAACCCACAGCCCTTCAAGCCCTGAAGCATGTGCCATGACACCAGGCTACAAAGTGCAGACCTGTACCCTGCCCTGGAGGACCTGAAGGGCTCCTAGTGAGAATGGCGTCCTGGCATTGGTCGGAATGAGCCACTGTCCAGCCTCAATTTCTGCTTATAATTCTGACAAGGACAAAAGACTGCTGCATGCTCAGTGCAAATCTGAATGGCTGCAAGGGTCTTCCCTGTCCACCAATTCTCAGACACCTGAAGATATGGACAGAACTGAAAGAGGTACCTACAGTGGTGGGAGGAAAGAGAAATAGCTCTGGGTCTTAGGAAGGAATGAGAAAAATTCTGCTTGGTTTAAAAGTGTTTAAGTGTTGCTTAAAATGTTTGTCAAGAGCCAGGCAGATAGCTCAGTGGATTAAAGCACCTGCTTAGGCAGAAGTAGGGACAGAGGTTCAATCCCTGGGGTGCTGTGCTGGCCCTGCCGCAGGGGTGCACTGAGACAGCGATTGAGACTGTGCGTGGTGGCACGTGCCTGTAATCCCAGCACTTGGGAGGCTGAAAACAGGAGGAGCACTATGAGTCTGATCTGTGTAGAAAGACCCTGTAGACCCTGTACTAAATACATTTAAAAAATAAAATAAATAAATGTTTTTCAATAATCAGTTTATGATTGGTTAAAGTAACAACTATTAGCTTATTTTATGATACAATCTACATATGTGGGACCAGAGATATAGCTGAAAGCAAAATATACTGTAAATCTATGCTTCATGCCTAAGTTTACAAAGTAAACACTAAACAAGATTAATATACTCAAAGTAACTAACCGGTGCTTTTATACAATGTTCACCTAGACCTTAGATAGATAAGGTCTGTCTGGCAAAATGAGCAAAACTAGCTGCCTTTTAAATTTGGTTCTGCCATTTAAAACCTGATCTACATCTATTGGTTTTAATTAAACAAGCATTTTGTTATTCTTTAAATGTGCTATACTTGGTATTGGGTCTATTTGTGGTCATAAACACCATTTCCTAACTTTATAAGAGCTCTAAGGATATATTTTAATTTTTGTTCTTATAGTTACATATTGTAAAACCTGATAAAGGAGTCTAAATGTTGCCTTAAGGATAAAAACTGGGGCCAGTGAGGTAGCTCAGTGGTCTAAAGCACCTGCTTAGGCAAGCTTAGGCAGGTGCAGGGCACCGTGGTTCGATCCCCAGCACCACATGATGCACCAGCCCCACCTGGCAGGCAGAGCTGAACCAGCCCCCCTCAACAAAAAAAAAGAATAAAAACAAATAAATATGTCCAAAGATTTCTATTTATTGTTAACTTTATGGTATGTGAAATGTATTCATGTTTCCCAAGTACACGGGTCTTCAGAGATGCAAAACTTAAAACAAATCTTCTCATGCTGATGATTTCTAGGCTAGTTTCTTATGTCAAGAGAAGCGTCTTATGTCAGGCTCAAGCATCTGGCTTTCCCTTGTTTTCCAGCTCCTTTTAATGAAATGTACGTGCCAGTCGAACATGAGACAGCTGGTCCTATGACGCAGACACCTTTTCAGATTTCCGTTTGTGTGATTGTTATGTAATTGTGCTATAACAGTTAAAGGTACCTAAACACAGCGCAGTCTGGACAATGCCATTTTAATGATAAGAGATCAGGCATCAATAACCTATAAAGTATATCTATGAATAAGCCAGTACTACTTAAATGTTACCTTGGTAACAAGATGATGAACAAATTTAGATCAAGGTTTCTTTATGTCATTTGATATTTTATAATTAAATAAAGGTAATTGACTAAAAAGTTACTTTGTTTTATTTATTTATTTATTTATTTATTTATTTATTTATTTTGCAGAACTGGGGATTGAACTCAGGCCCTTGTGCTTGCCAGGGAAGCGCTTATTCCACTGAGCCATCTCCCCAGCCTCTGTATTTTTAAAAATATTTATTTATTTATTTGGTACAGGGTACACAGCTCAGTGGCTGGCACGGCATGAGGCCAGCACAGCATGTGGTACTGGGGATCAAACCTTGGCCAGGCAGGTGTTTAGACCACTGAGCTAATTCCCCAGGCTAAAAAGTTATTTTATACTAAATGAAGATTTAAATGTTTCAGAAATAATAGCAAAGCCTAATAATTCTAATATAATAATGTCATCATGATTGTCACACTAAATGCTATGTTGTCCTTCATCTCTAATCTCCATTAAACTTTATAATTGTGTATTTGTCAACATTTTATAAATTTTCATTTCTAAGATGAGCATAGTCGATAAAAGTAAAACCATACATACATACATACATACATACCTGCAGTCCTCTGGTCATACTGTTTATTTCAAGGTGCTTGATATCTAGATAAGATAGTTCAATCTACTGCTCCTATTGTAGTACTGGTGTGACTGACCTCCTCAGTGTTCAACAACTGAGGTTTGGAGCTAGACCAGATCACTAAGATAACCGGTACTTTGGTTCTGGTCTTCTAAAGTCAACAAGGATCTGAGATGTGAAGCTACCTTTCCACAAGACCCTACAACTTTGGTGAGTCACCCAGCTTCCTGACAAGGGGGGATTGTTAGACCTCAGTGAACAGGAATCACCCCTGTACGTTGTGCTCAAAAGAGGCTCGCCGTAGGGAGAAACATTTTCCATGCTTCCATGGGAAACCCCTTGGTCAAACAAGACTCTGACCTATCCTGACTGACAATGACGCTGACAGAGGATCTGAGGAACTTTGTACATGGTTCCAAAAGTAGCCACTGTAGACACTTAAGGTTAATTTTGAGCAACACAGATCCCACTTTGACCTGTCTTAAATACCCAATAGAAAAGTGTAACCAAAATATAGATAAAAGAATGACGGCAGTCTCCAGCTAACCACTGTTATGGTTAAATTAGGCTAGAAAGTCAAAGTAACAGCTATTCAAATTCAACAAGAATTCTTAAATTCCATAACTAATATTGTCTTTCAAAACCACAGAGACATCTTCTTAGATGTGTAACTATAGGGATTTGTGCACTTATAAACAAGATCTGTTGTCATTAGATAAATAATTCACATCTGGTGAAAATTATATTAATAAAAGAAATATCAGACTTACAGAAAACCTCCCTAAACAGGCGGGCCTAGGACCCAGCTGATTATAACTCCCATTCCAACTCCTTAAAAATAGTGTAGAAGGGATGGGGAGATGGCTCAGTAGAATAAGTGCTTGCCTGGCAAACACAAGGGTCTGAGTTCAATCCCCGATTCTGAAAAAAAAAAAAACTTATAACCTTGGTTCTTTCACTAATTTGTCTTTTTATTCTTATGTTTGAACCATGCATTTTCCCCCTTTGTGTACAATTTTTTTCTTCTCACCCAGAGGTTGTCAAACTCCAAAAGCTTTACCTTTGAAGAGAGTCCATAACTGCTAACTCTCAACATGACTTCTACCCACATCGTCTTAGCTTAGATCTCTGGAGAAATTCACTGACCACCATCTCTTCTATGTCTACCCCTTTCATCATAAAGCAGCTAGATTTAGTCTTCACCTGTTTCCCTTAACAGCAATTAAGGTTACTTCTCCAGAGGGGAGAAATGTAGAAAGTAGTTGGCTTAGTTAACTTAACGAGCAAGGCAGTTAGCTGGTGAAAAGGCCTGAGATAAAGTAGAATGATCAGCCATAAGGGCGAAAATGCAGAGTAAACAGTGGAGTGTAATTTTGGGCCAAGGATGAATTTTCTCTGGCAACATGGAATGCAGTCTGTCCTCTAATAAAAGGAGGTGCAGATTCTCTACAAACTTCCTAAATTGTGAGGAAATTATAGTTCAAATTAGCATGTTCCTTCTGAAACTCCAGTTTCCTGAAAGCCCTATGTGTTAAGAAGGTGGGTTAACAGCCTGAGTTGCAGGTGGTCATTTCAAATGCACATTGCCCACAGTCCTAGGTGACCACTAAATAACTGAGCAATTCTGTGCTGTTTATCTATAATTAACTCTAGACTAGGGGCTATGCATCCATCCTATTTGGGACTCCTCCTGGAAGTCCAAGAGCTATTTTCTTTCTTCTTATTACCCATAAAATCTTACCTAACTTCAAAAAAATTGAATTATGAGATTGGCCAAGTGCTACAGAAAACTTCTGCCTAAGGAGTTCATCCTCAAGCACTGCAAGCTCACAGATCACTTCTAGGATGAGAAAATCAAGTATTCTGAAGAATAGAGGAATTTTCTCAGCAGAACTACTAACAGTTTTTTTTCTGTCTCTACTGCTGTCTCTCTGCTGGCCATTGGTTTGGAAGATATTCACTGAAAAGTGTCAGAAAACCTCCACCAGCACATCTGCATGAAAATGAAATCTATCCTTACAGTGAGGATTGAGATTTGAGCTTGTCTTGTAGCTAACTGAAGTGCTATGCCCATGCCCGAGTAGCTCCACCACTGGAGTCTATTTTTTCAGTAAGTGATGTGTTTCTAATTTAGTTAAACCAAACAATAGACACTAAAATCAGGCTGAACTGTAATTATACCTATGGGATCAATTAATAGGCATGTTGTATTGATTAATATCCACTGTAACAATTTGGGAATAAATTTTCTTTGGATATTAGTATGACTGACCTACCATAAATAATTTTAATTATGGGTATATGTGATATTTATGATATTGTCTGTAATCATCTCAGTTTTAATTCTTTATGTTTGCAAAGAATGAAAAGACTTGACATTAAAAACACTGAAGATGTGGCACAGGGCCCATTAGGGCGGTAGATGGGGGAGATAGTGAAACTCAGTAGCAGCAGCACAGACAAGAAGCTATTTCCTAAGGAGCCCCACAGAGCCAGTGACTGGTGAGTGAGGCGAGCCTGAGTTGTGCACGGCGCAGACACACAGAACAGAAGCAGTGGGCAGGGCTGCCATGTTATTTCAAATGACTATGGGAGAATCAGCAGCAGTGTGACCAGCAGCAGAGCAGTCCCAGGTCACACTGTGACACTGCTGGTGAAGTTCCACTCCACTGCTGATGTCCCAGAGAGGAATGAGGGAAAAGCCACCCAGGCACAGTAGGCTGCAAGTAGAGGGAACTCTGTGAGAAGTAGGTGCTGGGACCACCCAGACTGCACCCCCGTGCCTGCCAGAAGCTACATGTAGTTCTAAATACAAAGGACTGGAAGCAGCACTCTGGTGTGTAACCAGCACAGTGGCCTTGGCAGGCATCCTTGGCCGACAGTGAGATAGGCCCTGTGGCAGTGTGTTAGAGGAGTTAGTGGTGCAGAACAGAGGAGTTGTGCAAGGTCCAGAGGAAGCCAGCAGTACACAGGCCTGGAAGCAGCTCCAGGCTTTCCACACCCGAGGGCACTAGAGCAGCAGGGAGATCGCTGTAGAGACAGTCGGGGTAAGAAGTAGAGTCTAGAGTGCCGTCAGCTGAAGACCAGTCCCAGCCACCACATCCAGAGGCTAAAATCAGCCCACACCCAGCACAAATCCTACCACAAACTTGGCAGGATTGCACAGCCCTTTTCTGGGGTCCAACTAGAACAGTAACACAACTATGAACACCAGAGGAATTTATTATTTTACGTTTTCCTCCTTGTCTGATGGTTATCTTTTTACTGCCTGGTTGGGGTTGTTTATTTGTTTGTTTCACTAGTTAGGTGTTTTGCCTTTGTCTTTATTTTTTTCTACTCATCTTCTTTCTCTCTTCCCACAACTATTTCTCTTAA
Organism: Octodon degus; assembly: GCF_000260255.1. NCBI lineage: Eukaryota > Metazoa > Chordata > Mammalia > Rodentia > Octodontidae > Octodon > Octodon degus. The sequence continues at coordinate 7,969,144 of NW_004524704.1, read as the reverse complement.
TTTTATGATGTTTTCATGTAAATGAACATTGTCTCTTCTCTTTGCAGTTTTTCTTCAATATTCTTTTGTTTTCTTTTTTATTCTTCCTCTCCTGTGCTCTTCTTTGTTTTTGTTTGTTTGTTTGTTTTGTTGTTGTTGTTGTTTTGTTTTTTTTTGTTTTTTTTTGTTTTTTTTAGAACTGGAGCGTGAACTCGGGCCTTTACGCTTGCCAAGGAAGGGCTTATTCTACTGAGCCATCTCCTTGGCTCCCTGTGCTCTTCTTTGGTTTCCCAAAACTTGAGTGATCATCCTATGGCCTCCAATCCTGCCTCAACTACATTTCTCCTCACTCAGCAATCGGTTGGCTCCCCTATCCCTCTTACATACCCCCATGTATGGTAAAATCAGCCTAATAAACAGAAATTCATTACATGCAAGTTTCTGGTAAATGTTGGATTTTGTTATATAACTGTAGAGCTTTCTCCTATGGTTAAAGTTACCAAATTAATAGGTACCACGGATTTTCAGTTTGTAGGCAGTGTTTGATGATATTGTTATTGCTAATTGTACTACATTAGCCAGTATGTCATACATGTTGTAATCATTATTTTGTCCCTTGCATGACAACATTGTGATTGTTCTGGGTCATAACCACTACCATAGTCTAGTACCAAAAGACCAGGTGCTGAACAGAGATTAAAGAACAAATTAAAAATTACCTACAATTAAATGATAATGCTGATACAATATACCATAACTTAAGGGATCCAATGAAAGCAGTCCCAAGAAGGAAATTTATAGTGGTAAATTCTCGTATAAGAAAAAAATGAGCTCAAATACACAACTAAATGCTGAACCTCAAACTTCTAGAAAAAGAACAAATCAAATACAAAACTCATATGAGGGAGGTAATTATAAAGGGAGGTAATTCTGGTTTATAGTGGAAATGAAAGCAATTGAAACTAAGAAAACAGTACAAAGAATCTGTGAATCTAAGAGCTGGTTCTTTTAAAGATGAACTTAAATTGATAAACTCTTAGCCAGCCTTATAAAAAGAGGAAAGAAAAGACGCAAATTCATGCAACTAAGAATGAAAGGTGTCAAAGCACAATGAACCCTGTGGAAATTCAAGTAATCATCAACATAGAACCTGTACTCAAGGAATGAGTATGAATCTTTCTTTTGGTACCAGGAATTGAACTCATGACCTTTTGTTTGCTGGGCAGGAACTATGCCACTGAGCTATGTCCCTGGCCCAAGAACCTGTACTCTAATAGAGTGAAAACATAAAATAAATAGATTCTGAGATACAGATGAATTGACAAAACTAAATCAAGAAAATATAAACATCCTAAATAACTCAATATCAATCAATGAAATTGAAAATGCAATTAAAAATTTATCAACAAAGAAAAGCCAATGTCCCAATGAATTCACTATTCAATTCCCCATGGGAAATACTGTGAAGAATCAGCAGCTAGGTTGTTACCCTATTAAAAAATTTTAACATAGCAAAAGAAGCCTCCATTACAGTGAAAATACAACACAAAGAGTTAGAAAAATTATAGCCAGGTGTCCCTTAGACAAAGAACTTATAGCTAGAACATATAAAAAATAAAACCAATCACACCCCCAAATTTAAAGAGCCAATCCAAAAACAGATATCTGACACGAATACATACCTCTCAGAGGAAGAAATACATATGGCAAATAAATATGTGAAAAAAATGTTAATCATCAATCATTTGAGAAATGAGAATTAAAACAATGCAGAGATTTTATCTCATGAAAAAAAGAATAGCTAGTTTCCAGAAATCAAATGCTGGAAGAAAAAAGAAACTGAAGAAAAAGGAACCCTTCTCTGCTGTTGGTGGGAGTGTAACCCAATGCGACCACTATGGAAATCAGTGTAGAGATTCCTCAAAAAGCTAGGATTAGGGGTCTCATTCAACCCAGCTATTCCCTATCTGAGTATCTTCCTGGAATAATTAAAAACATTATATTATAGTGATGCATGCACATTTATGTTTATAGCATCACAGCTTGTAATAGAGAAATCTTGGAAGCAGCCCAAATGTCTATCAACTGAGGAATCAATAAATATGATTGTTTAACACAATGGAGTACTATTCAGCCACGAAAAGGATAACTTTGCAACATTTGTTGGTAAACGGATGCACCTTGAGTCCAATAAGATAAATCAGACACACATGTGTAGAGATCTCATTGTGTTCCTGGTGTGAGAAAATGAAAGGACCAAAGCATACAGTGGATATCACAAAATCAGACAAAATCATTGAAAAGGAAAGAGGAACTAGGCAAGGAAGAAGAGGAAAGGAAATGATGGAAAAGAAAAAATAATAAAAGAAGGATAAAATGGAGCAAACTTTATAAATAAGGAGGGACGGGGTTGAAGGGAGGTGAGGGGATTGGGAAAAAGAGAAATCCTGCTGCAGCATACACAGGTACAAATTCCTATGGCAAATATGATCATTATGTATCTGTAAAATGCACCAATGAACAGTAAGTAAGTGCGGGAGGCAGATGAGCACACGAAGAAAATCTGGCATGTATCCCCAATAGAACTTATTCAGCCTAAAGAAGGATGAATCCGCGTCATTTGTAGGAAAATGACCTGCTCTTCAGACCATTGTATTAAGTGACATAAATCAGACACAGAAGATTAAATATCACATAGTTTCTCTAATGTGAGAAACACAAAGTCTAAATAAATTTTAAAATAATGTGAAAGAGAAATGGCAGAAAATAGGGCAGTAGATTTTCATAGATAGGGAAAGGATCAGGAAAAGAGATTAAAGACGTTCAAAAATATGTAATTGTTCTGTCGCTGGAGCATGTGCCAATAAAATCACTGAAGAGTTTGTTTTTTAAGAAACCTATTCCACGTTATAATAGAAAGCAAGTCTGTGATTGATTGATTGATTGATTGATTGATTGATTTTAGGGGAACCGGGGATTGAACTCAGGGCCTTGCGCTTGCCAGGGAAGTGCTTATTCCACTGCGCCATCTCCCCGGCCCTCTACGTTTAATTTAAATGGATGCTGTTGTTCAGTACAGACTGCACTTGCTCTGTGTGTTGCTTTCTTTCCCCTTTGAGAAAAAACACTCAACATGCACAGCTAAAGCGGGGAGAGGCTTTGTGGTCTTTAGAAGGCTCAGTGCACAGGGGCCCGGCTCTAAGACAGAAACAGCGTGGTGGAAGAGCCTGATGGGCAGGCAGCCGGGAAGCAGAGAGGAAAGGAGCGCACTGGTGCGGCACGCGCACGCCCTGGGGGCCTACCTCCAACTTCAGCTACTGAAGGAACGGAGGGACCCCATGATGAGCGCAGGCCCCAGTGTGCCAGTCATCTTCCAAACACGAGAATTTGGCGAGACGTTAGACCATAACGCTATACTAAAGGCCGCTATAGACTGCACTGTGAGTTCCTACTCTAATCCATCTCGTTTTTTGCAGGGTGAGGACTTCGACCTTGACTGTGTAGGTAATCACCTTGAACCGATCAGTTTTCCCACAAAGACACCTACTCAGTCTACTTTCTCCTCATCCCTGTGTGTCGCTGGATTTAACCTTATCCTTTGTGCTCAGCCTGTGTGTGCTCCTAAAATCAGCTTTATTCTAAGCAAATCTGTGTCTGATTTAAAAGCCTGAAGATAGAAAAAAATAAATCTCTGCCAAATCCCTTAGAAAAATAAACTCAAAAGGTTGAGCAGTCAATAGCCACAGAAAGTGGAGAGACTGTATTTGTCAGACATGTATTTTACAATTATTTGAATAATTATTCAAGCGCATAAGGGAAAAAATGAGACAGTTGAGAAGCTAATTGCAAACCTTAAAAAAGGACAACTCTGGACCTAAAATATGTCATAATTAAAATTCATACTCAAAGATGGAATTAAATAGCTAAGAAACCATTGAAGATTCAGTTAATTGGAAACAGATTCAAGTAAAATACCCACCCATACCTCAAAGAACCAAAAAGAGGGAAAGCAGAAAAATGAGTCCAAGGAAATATGAGAACTTTTCAATGTCTAATAAATAGGTAGTGGAAAGTACACAAAAGAGAATAAAAATGAAGCCAATGAACTACTCAGAGAGGGTGAATGAGAACTTTTGAAAATTAATAAAAACATCAGGCCACAGATTACACAGTGCGATGATAGCCAGGCAAGGTAAGCAGAATATACATGCAACATTTTATATTAAAGTAAAGCTGAAACCCAGAGGAGAAATCCCCAAAACAGAAAAAAATGGAAGAGGATGACCTTCGAAGGAGCTGGATGTGATGACTTGGGTCAAGGAGATGTATTTATCTGTATTAAAGATCTTTGGGGAAAATAAAGTTGTGTGGGAAAGTGGGGCATTCAAGGCCATCTGCAACGCATGGGGTGCAGTTATGGCCAAGTCCCAGAACCATACCACACACAACTAGTCCTGAAAATGGCACAGAAATGGCATCAAGAAACCTCGGTCACAAAGATACAAATCTCTGAAGGGGACAGATCCCAAGTTCCTTAGGAACATGTGTTTTGCCAAGAAGCACAACAAGAAGGGCCTCAAGAAGATGCAGGCAAACAATTCCAGGCCATGAGTGCATGCACTGAGGCTATCAAGGCCCTCATCAAGCCCAAGGAAGTCAAGTTCAAGATCATTCCAAAGGGAGTAAACAGCAGGCTCACTAGACTTGCCTATATTGCCCATTCCAAGTTTGGGAAGCGTATCTGTGCCCATATTGCCAAGGGTCAGAGGCCTTGCCAGCCAAAGGCCCAGGCTCCAGCCAATGTGCAGACTCCAGCCTCTGCTCCGACCCAGGCCCCCAAAGGTGCCCAGACCCTCATGAAGGCTCCACAGTAAAAGCCTCTAATTTGCTGATGTAAAAACAGAAGGACTGGTATGACCTGTGGGGTGCCATCTGTGGGGGGCTGGTGTCCTCCTGTGCTCTTTGTACAAATAAACCTGAGGTAGGATAAAAAATTTAAAAAATAAAGTTGTGCATTGTAACCCTGACAACATAAGTTGCAATACTTGGAGCCTCTAAAAGCATCTGTGTGGTTGCATTTGCCTTTAGGAATCCAGAAGGTGTCTCTACTTTGCCCTTCAGCCTATGAAATAGGGCTTACTAAGAAAAAAAAATCACCCTTGTTTCTGCTATTAAATGCATAGAATTCAAATATTAGCCCAACATTTTGTGAGAGGTCAATTGCTAATTATGCAAAATTCACAAAATTGATTCACATAAATAAATTAGAGCTGGTCAAAATGTAATAAATTTGTATTTCTTTTCTGTTTGTTTTACTCCAGAGATCAGAAAAAGCATAGTGCAAGTTGTCAGTGTAGAGAAGCTGACCTCAGACTTGGCTCTTAGCCTAAAAAATAATGATGCCCATGGCCTTATAGGAAAAACAGGACCAGAAGATGCAGGAATTTGCTGCCTTTTTCTTTTACCACGTAATGCCCTGTACCACTATCAATTCTTCCAGGACGAAGGTCATCACCAAACAGTCCCTTGACCTTGCATCTCTGGAACCATGAGACAAAACCCCTCTTTTCTTTCAACTTACACAATCTGTGGTATTGCATTGTTGGCAAAAGTCAGTGGACTAAGATCATCTTCAAAATGAAGAATGAGAAAGACTTCTGCAGAAAATCCAGTGGACCTAAAGGGCAGTAGCAAGGACCTATCAGCTTATGGTGTTACAAGTTCTCTCTAGGTAGGAGGTGGCATTTATTTCACTGGCACATTATTGTGCTGGTTATTTTTTTTACCTTTTAAGAAAATGAAAAAAAAATACTAAAGTAAAAGGACCATTAGAAATCATATAGAATTTCACTAAGCAAAATGATTGAAATTCAATAATAGTTGTTATGTTGCATATTGTTGGTTTCAACCTTTAAAGAATCTACTGGAAGGAAATGTCAAAATGTAAGAAAATAAAGTCATGCAGATACTAAGAATAGGACCAAAGCCTTAACTTCCAGGTAGTCAAGAACTAGGAAGCTGTCCTTTCTTATCAGAAATTCTAATAAGAAAGTTAAACACTTGGAGAGAAAGTCAGGTAGGAATAGTCACAGGCAATGGTTGTTGTAAAACAAGCACACAGAAAATGACTGAGTGGTTCCTGCTGACCATGAAAGCATAACTAGAGCAGGATTATTGACATTTGGGATTCAAGCTTTTTTTTTTTTTCTGGGATAACTGTACTAAAATGGTAGGTTGTATGTAGAGAAATCCTGGACTTTATCTAGATGTCAAAAATATTATGTATTGTGACTACCAAAACTGTCTCTCTCAGGCTGGAAGATAGCTCGGCAATCTAAGCGCTTGCATGACAAGCTCAAGGACTGGGGCTCGATCCCTGGTACTGCATGCTGTGCAGGCCCTGGAACCACAGGGCGCACCATGCTGCCCACTGAAACCAGGTGTGGTGGCACATGCCTGTAATTCCAGAGCTGGGGAGGCTGAGACAGGAGGATCACTATGAGTTTAAGCTGTGTAGTGAGACCATGTACCAAATAAATAAATGAAGAAAAGATTCTTTTTTAAAGTTGTAAAACTGTCTCCAGAAGTCTGAGGAAGCCCAGTGTGGAGAGCTCATGCAAGCCACACCCATGAAGTAGTTAGAGTTGTCAATGCAGAGTTAGAGAAGGAGAAAGGAGAGAGTAGAGCTAAACTCCAGAGGTGACAAAGCCCCTGTAAAATTATTGCCAGCTGAGAAAAGATCAAAGTAAATTAAGGAACAATGATTGAAAATTAAGACTTTTAAAATGATATCCATAGGAAAGTGAAAAATTAAAATTCAGGCAATACAACTCTTAACTTCCACCTACCCTATGGCCCTGCCTAGTAAAATAATAATTGCAGTCTCTTTTAGCCCCAACTGGGTTAAGAAATGGTGTTGCTAATGAAAATCTCCCATCTGTGACCAGTGTTGGAGCCACACTGTATTTTTTAATAAAGAGATTGCAATTTACAGAGTAAACTGGAAAAGACAATAACTGTAGGAAAAAAAAACACTTATTAGGGCTAATTATGATAAGCACTTCATTTTTGGAAACAACCTTTTCAATGACAGGACAATTTGGATTATGCAATTATCATGTTTACAGCAGAATTTTCAAATGACAAAAGCTGATTTTATAGATTTTGTGGTTTATACAAGGTAAAGTAACTAACAAACCAAGGATAATCTGCCAAATGCTTAGGCAATACTTTAGTCGAATCTGATGACCCTACAGATTGCACATTCTTGTCTGCAAATTCTTCTCCATGGAATTTTATAAAAATGAAAGTTGCATTCAATTCAACCTAACTGATAGGCCAGGGCCTGGGTAGCATCAAGAAATGGTCAAGACGTCATCTTCCCTGGCTTCGCATTTGCTAGATAGTAAAATATTAGGTTAGTTTGTGTCCTAAGAAAATTCGCATTGTAAGTTGTAAACAAGGAAAAGAAATGGCCGACAAACCCAATGGAAGAAGCGTCTGATTTCAGTTGACTGCTTGAGGATGGAAGCTCTTGGATGCAGGGTTGGTGTGCTCGTGCTCCAGCTACTGACGGAAGGTAGATGCGAAGTGAGACGGCTGGAAGGAGCAGAGTGCTGCAAGCCTAAGGGTCATCGTCGGAGGTCCCATTTCTGAAACGGAGACCGGAATTTGGTATGTGTGATGACCTGGAAAGTGCTTGGAGAAATTGGGATTGGAATCTGCTACCTTGAGTGCCTGTGTAAGGTGATTAAAGAGTGTCTCCGTTACTTTTCTGTCATTGCTGGGACAACATACCAGACACCCAAAATTAAGCAAGGAAAGGTTTATCTAGTTCACAGTTTGTGGAAGTTTCAGTCCATCATCAGCTGGCTCTAAGCAGGGTGACACATGGCAGAGGGCAGCAGTTCATGGTGGTGGAAAACAGCAAGACCAAAAAGGGAGGAGTGGCAGCTGCAGCAGCTGAGGCAGAGAGCAAGCCTCTCTCCCTTCCTTATGTATCATTCAGGCTATCCATGGGTGGATCAGTGACACCAATAATCCTAGCAGCACTCTCATAATCCCAGCAGCACTCACACCCAGAATCCCAGAATTGGATCATGAATTAATCACAAAGTCTAGAAATCCACCCCATGAGTGCATGAGGCTTTGGGGGTACAACTAGACACACACCATAACAAAGAATAATTTAAAACTCTCCATTATTTCCTTAGATAAATTTTAATTTTTAGATACTGTATACATTATCGACTATAAATGAAGGGCACATTGTTAGTAAATTAATGTTAATAAGCTTTCCCAAAGAATAAATGTATCCAATATGATTTGATTGGAAGCATCTCTAAAATGTATGTCATACCAAAGTGGATTTTTAATCTGAGTCTTGATGCTGAATTTACATAGCAAACACTATTTTGACTAGAATTTTAAGTCAATTTAGAGCAGCTTTGAGCAACATAGGGGAGATAATACACTAGTTAAGTTTTCTAAAAATCTGATTTGGAGCTTTAAAAATATCTAAGAAGCAGATTTGTTCTTGGTTTAATTAAAGAGGCTGAAGAGTAAAGAGTTAAATAAAAATAAGTCTGTGCTTTGCACCCAGGGTTGAAAACTGTAAAAGAATCCAAAACCATGTAAATGCATAAAACACAGTCAAAAAGAGCTCATAGAATGTTATTGTCCACCTTATGGAAATATCCATCAGATAACAAGAGCAAGACACCATGAAATATGTAAACATTCTTTCGTTGTATACTAAGCAGTGGGTCTTCCCCAGAAAGTTTGCCCTGTGAATTCAGGAACCAAGGTTAGAGCTTGATGTCAAATCGATGTCCCAAAGAAGCTCATCAGTAAGTTTTCCCACTGAAAAGGTTATATCTGAAAGCACTCCTGACAGGACAGTTTGACCTAGCCCAGAATATTCTGCATAATGACTCTTCTAAGAAAACAAAGCTGCCTTTGTGAAAGCTGCCATAAAATAGTTATGTAGATTGCATTATCATTGCCTGTCGGTTAGCTATTAATAGCATATTTCTGAAACATTTTATGTATGCAAAATCTAGATAGGAGGTGAAGGTACCCTTGAGTTACTGCATAAGATACAGCATGTCACCTTAAGGTTACAGCTTTGAAGTCCCGTGGCCCAGGTACTTGGCGATTCTTACTCAGGTGATGAAGAGATTCCTATATTCACTTGTTTGCTGTTACATCTGATGTTTCTTACTGGGGCCCCACCTCAGAGCCTCACATACTGGATGGTTCTGCAGCACTCAGCCACACTTGGGCCTTATTTGTTGATTTTTGTTTTAAATCTTTCTCTACCTTTTGTTGAACTATGATTAGAAACATTTTCTCTTGTTGAATGATATTGATTGTCCCATCTATACCATCTTTTAATCTGATTACGTAATACATCATTGTTATAGTTCTATAAGATGACTTGTATGAGAAAGTTTCTTCTGTAAGACCTACTTCACAAAAGCTATAATTTATCTATAGGTTACCTTTGCAGTGTAATTCTTGCTTATTAAATACAGGTAATTTAAGGGAACTCCAACTTTCTTCACTTACTATACAAGAATGCCCTTCATGGCCTGTGAAACTATGCTCAGAAAATAAACTTTCCTCCACTGGGAAGATATTTCCACATCATTCTCCCTGGCGTATTCTTACTTAGCCCTTACGGATATTTGGTTAGTAACCTATGAATTATGAAATGCCCACTGTGGCGATTAGGATGAAGAGTCCCCTGGATTGACCTTTGGATCCACTTATAAGATTAGTGGTGCTCACATGTAGGTGTATTTGGGAGGCTTGGGGAGGGATGGCCTTGGAGGGTCTGTGTCTGGTTTGTGGCTCATTTTTCTCTGGTGCTTCTTCCTTCCTTTGCTTCCTGGCTGCCATGAGTGACACAGGTCTGCTTCACCCAGACTTTCTTCTGTGAGTTCCTGTCCTGCAGCCAGCTGACCATGGGCTGAATTCCCTGAAACATGAGCTAAATCAAACCTCTCCTCCTGCACGGTGTGGGTGCTGGATATTGTGCTCCAGAGATAGGAATGCTGACTCAGACATCTACTTCCAAGAGAAATATTGTGATGTAATAAAAAATCAATAGGCTCTGGAAGCAAATGAAATCTGGGTGGAGTTCTGGCTCCGCCACACACTTTTAATCCTGGACAACATTAGCTTTTCTGTTTTGGTTCCTGATTCATACAGTAACTATAATAAGAGTACACATCTTGTGGTGTTGTAGAGTTTGGAGGGAATCAGCACATAGTTTTGAACAATAGTAGGTGCTCAGTTAAATGTAGCTGAGCTTTATTATTATTATTTTGTTGCAGTTGTTATATGGCTGGAATTGACCTGGAACAATTCAGCAGTGACGGCTGTGATTCTGATGTTCTTACACCTAGGAAGAGGTGGAGGTCGCAGAGAACACTGGAGTATAGAGCCCTCAGAAGCTGGGAGTACAGAGCCCTCGGAAGCTGCCTTCTCCAGGGGATGGTGGTTGTTAAGTGAAGGCAGGCAATAGGGAGAAAAGAGAGGCTGCAACAGTATTCATGAGAGAGGAGGGGTGGAGTGGGCTCAGGCTCTGGGCAACAGAAGACATTGGAAAGAGCATTTTCCTTAGCAAAGCTAGAAAATAGTTAACAGAAAAAAAAGAAGGAAGTTGTCAATACTATTAGCCTCCTGCATGAGAATTTCACAGGTTACAAAGGCATCTACATGTCTATGAGTTCATGGGGAGTAGACCCACTGCCAAATCCACACAACAGCCTTCAGTCCCACTGTTTTGAAACATGAATAACCCAGAAACATCTCTGATATACATTTTACAACCTTCACGTTTTAGAAATCACTTCACTGTACTTCTAACTATGCAGTAGGAAAGGGAATCATAGTTTCCCTGACCTGTAGGAAAAGAGTCACCCAAAACCACTCCCACGTGTTGTTCCAGAGAGCTCTGAAATCCTAATGCACTGCTCAAGTGTGCCTGACCATCAGCACAGTCACTCACCGTGGCCTGAGCAATCGTAAACCCAAATATAGGCTGGACGAGGACCAAATAACAGTGCCAGTGTGGTTAGTACAATGCGCCGAGATGTACTCTCCCTATGGCCTCAAATGCTGACTCTTCAGTGGCTGCTAAAGAGGAGAAATAGCCTCTTTCCTGCCAAGAATACTTCGTCTGGGAAAATTGAGCTCTTGGTCATCCAGGCATTTTAATGGACTCTCTGAATCACTGATCAGCCAGGAAAGAATGTGAGAGAGGCCAGGGTCTTCAGCCAGCTGATTGGCTCTTTCAACAAAGACAAATGGAGAGCCCGTCATTCTCAATGAAGCAGTCACAAAAGAGATCATTTCTGCTCACTCTGGCCTATCCTGTTTCCATCCCTGGAGGACCCTGGAGGTAAAAGCTGCCATAAACCTCAATTCCTTGCAGACAGTAGAGGAAAGTAGAAGAAACAAGGATCGACTGAATTACTGTGCGCCCTTCAGATTTTCTCAGGCTTGGCTCACAGGTGCACTGAGATGATGAGGGCCATCATTTTTCAAAGGCTCCATCAAAAAGACTGACGTGTGTGACATATGATATAAATTAGAAATAAAGACTCTTCACCTTGGCCAGGGAATTAAAGCTCATTATGCTACTTACCTCAGACCATTTTATGGATGGAAAACAGGAAGCCAAAACAGGCAAAGAAAATTGCTGAAGGTCAAACTGTTTATTAAAGATATAGCACTGGAATGATGACTTGCACCTACAGAGCCTTAGCCCAAAGTTGATTGGTTTTTACCTGGCTGCCCAGTGGAGTTAGGGGATACTGGTCTAAAAGCAGAAGCATAAATGTTTATAAGAAACATACAAGCCACCATACATATCTCTACATACCTAGAATACACAGCTTCTAGTTATTAATGCTGCTGAAAACAACATAAATCCCTAAACCAAAGCAGAAGTCTTGTTTAACAATTCAGCTTTCAACCAAATCGGAGCCTTAATGTAAGATCTGAATATTTAGTGTCAAAAAACAGGTGAATGGGCAAATGATGGTGCAGTCATACAATGGCATACTACTCCCTGATACAAAGGAATAGATTTCTCGATAATGCAATAGAATAGATAAATGTGAAATAAGAATTATGCTAAAAAGCCAAAGAAAATGGAATACATATTATATGACTCCATTTATGAAAAATTCTACAGAATACAAATTAATCTATAGTAACAGAAGGATCAGTCATTATCAACAAAGTGGGCCAGCGATGACAGAAAGGAAGTGACAAAAGGACATAAAGGAGCTTCGGACAGTCAGGTGTATGCCCATTATCCTGGTAGTAGTGATGGTTCCCTCAGTGACCAACAAATAGAAAACTTCTCGCTGGAATCATGTAGTTCAAACTCTTTTGCATTGAACTTCTGCAGCTCCATGTAATTTTTTGGAGGTTCATCTGTGTCAGAGGATGTATTAGCAGTTTATGTCATTTTGTCACTGAATAATAGCCCATAATACAAATATACCACCGTGTGTACATTCCTCTGTAGGTGGATCTAAGAGTTGTTTCATAGTTCGGTTATTACAGAACAAAATTGACAAATAATATAGAGGTATGAAAAATATTTAATATGATTGTAATTTTTCCCTCAAATTAATTATATTTATCTTTTCATATGCATAACAGCCATTTGTATATCTTTTTTATAAAATATTTGTTCAAGCCTTTTATACATCTTTATTGGATTACTTGATTTTTATGTTAAGTTACAGGAATTTTTTTGTATATTGGATACAAGTCCCTGGTCATGAAATCTGCGCAAAAGTCTTCTCCCAGTTGTGGTTTGACTTTTCATTGTTTTAAGATACTGATTGATAAGTTTTTATTCTTTTTCTTTGCTTCCCACTCTTTCTCTTCCTCCCTTCTTTTCTTCTTTTTGTCATAACTTTTAAAATAAATTTGTAAGCATTTCCTCCTCTGTAGTTGCTTAAGGAGTTGTCAAGGTCAATTTTTATTTCTAAATGTTAGCTAGATTGTACCTATTCATGTAGTTTTCCAGGGGGAAGGCTTAGGGTTATAAATTCACTTCTTTTCTTAGAACAGGATGCTTTAGATTTTTCTTTTTCCTTTTGAATCAAATTTAGCAAGCTGTGACTTTTAAAAAGAAACTTGGTCATTCTGCTGAAGTTATGCCTTTAAGGCTACTTATACTATCATGATATTATCTATTTATCCTGTAAAATAGGGATCCGCACCTCTGGGACCACAGACTGGTACAGTCCATGATCTGTTAGAAATCAGGTGGAGCAGTAGAAAGCGAATGTCAAGCAAGCAAGGGAAGCTTTGTATTTCCTGTCACTAATATTACCACCTAAGCTTCACCTCCTATTACTTCAGCAGGGCATTAAGTTCTCATGCAAGCAGAAACATACTATGAAATGAACTTGTGAAGGATGCAGGTTGTGTGCACCTTGTGAGAATAAGCACGTGATTATCTTCAGTGGAGCTGAGGCAGTGATGCTAGTGCTGGGAAGCAATTGCAAGTACCAATTAACATTAGCAAACACTCCCGTATTAAAATGTAATGATAATAGAAATAAAGTCCTCAAAATGTACTTGCACCATCACACTACCTGGTTTGTAGAAAAATGGTCTTCCATGAGTCAGGTTCTTGATGTCAAAATTGTCATTCTCAGGCCTACTCTATTTTTTAAAATTTTTATTTATTTATTTATTTATTTGGTATTTAAAATTTTTTTTCCATAATTTTATTGAGAAACAAATAGCAATGAGACAGTTGCATGTTTGGCTGGTTTGAGTTGTGGGAATCGAACCACAGCAACCTGAGCCTGACTGCTTTGTTGAAGCAGCCACTTAAAGAACTGAGCTAAGGGGTAGGCCCCCGAGACAGTTTCAAATCAAACTGGTAGGACAGTTTCAATAATTAACACATTGCATACTCTCTTCCCGGTGGTCATTTGCTGTACAAGATGCAGACATGATATCCTATTTACAAACTCTAATAGAACAAACTCTATTCATTAAGAGAATTTAACTATATATCTATCCTAACCACTTTGAAAATACAGATACAAAATGAACATTCATCTGTATCACTTTTTTGTTTAGTTCCGTCATATGAGTATTATAGGTGTGCTAACTCAGCAAAATATTCTAAAAGAGTCCAGTAGTCCGTAATAGTATTGGATCTTTGGCTTGACTGGCAATGTAAGAAATTGTTGACCTAGTCCCCTACAGTTCAACAAAATAGCATGGCTTTACTTCTTATACTTTGTTTTTATACTTTTCTGCTGGATGATTAAGACCAAGGTAAGGCCGGACCTATGCAACAAGAGTTGTAGCTTTTGGGTCTGATAAGGTCAGTGAAATCCCCTCAGGATTTATTCTGAGATCCTGTACCTCAGATTGTAGATCCTTTGTCAGTGTCAGCCATGTGGATGAGTCACGGCCATTGCTTGGCCAGTGTGCTCCCTGTGAAAGCCTGAGAGAATGCTTTCTCTCCATGTGACTCTCCTTAGGCACACTCTACATCATCGATCACTTTCTTCTTTGGCCCCATAATCTCCTTGATCTGAAAATTTGGGACACTACTGAGTTACATGACGTTACAGTACAAGTTCTAATTTGTCCTGAGTCTTAATTGACCTTGGAAGGATAGGGCGAAAATGTTGGCTTTCCTTGTGGCCCTCCTTTTTCTCTAATTTTGGTCAGGAAACACAGGTTGTTAACCCTGCAGAAGAGAAGTTTATTGTTATTACCATACAACCTAGGCTGTTAAGCTTAACCTCACTATCTGTCTGAATATCAAACATCTTAAGCATAACATGGAACAGATATTTTTCATCAAGTATTGATAGGTCGAACTTTAAGCCCCTACAGAATATGATGAAAAAATATTTGAAAAATTAAAATACATTTTAAAAAGAGGAATAAAGAATTGTATAATTCTGGCTGGGGAGATGGCTCAGTGGAATAAGCGCTTCTCTAGCAAGTGCAAGGGTCTGAGTTCAATCCCCGGATTTGCCAAAAAAAAAAAAAAAGGCAGAATTGTATAATTCTTATGTTTACACATAAGTCCAGAAATCTAACCATATACAACCTTGTATCACGAAAGTCCCAAAACATTCCTTTTAAGGTCTCCTGCCTTCATACACCACCACCTTCTTTTTGAACAATCATCTACCTGAGAGACAGCACAGCAGCAACTGGCATGTCATGACAAGCAGGCTGTATTCAGAATACCAGAATGACAGGCACTCCAAGCATGAACCTATTACAAATTGCCATCTTTAGTGCAGTTGCTTAGTTCACAGGTATCAGTATATATAGTAAGTCAGGGTGAGAATCTTTCCAATTAACTGCTAGATTAAAAAAATCTTCTGGAGACTCTCAGGATCATTCCCT
This sequence comes from Octodon degus, assembly GCF_000260255.1. Classification (NCBI taxonomy): domain Eukaryota; kingdom Metazoa; phylum Chordata; class Mammalia; order Rodentia; family Octodontidae; genus Octodon; species Octodon degus. The sequence continues at coordinate 7,953,742 of NW_004524704.1, read as the reverse complement.
TGCCCATCTTCTACATATAACTATATGGCTTGTCACTGTCATGTTTCCTAGCTCTTCTTCTTTCCCTCTCTTTATTAGTTAGTCCTTGAGTTCTTGCTTTCCTTTTAGTTGTATTATATCTTTCTATTTGTATTTCTTCTTTTGAGTTCTTATACCAGAGAAAATATATGCTATTTACACATGTGTGTCTGGTTTATTTCACTTATGAGCATATCTTCAAGTGGCATCCACTTCAATATGAAGGCTTCGAGTTTATCATTCTTTATAGCTGAGTAATACTCAATTGTATAAAAATACCACATCTTCATCCATTCCTCAGGTGATGGGCATCTTGGTTGTTTCCAAGATTTGGCTATCACAAATTGTACTGCTATAAACATAGGCACACATATATCACT
>NW_004524704.1:7951650-7952979 GCF_000260255.1 Octodon degus | reverse complement strand
TGCATTTCACAGACGGCTAATGATATGGAGCATTTTTTCATATATTTATTCGCTTCTTTAATTTCTTCCTCTGAGAAGCATGTGTTCATCTCAGATGCCCATTTCTGGATTGGGTCTTTAAATTTTGGGGACCTAGTGTTTTTTAGTTCTTTATAAATTCTAGAGAGTAGACCATTGTCTGAGTACTTATTTGTCATGATTCTTTCCAAATTAGTGGGATGTCTTTTCACTTTGTTGGTAATTTCTTTTGATGTGAAAAAACATCTCAATAAGAGCAGGCCCCAGTTGTTAATTCTTTCAATGGTTTCCCATGTGATTTGATTTTTGTTCATGAACTCTTTGCCTACCACTATGTCTTCAAGAGTTCCTCCTACTTTCTCTTCCAGGAGTTTTAGTGTTTCTGTTTTGATGCTTAGAACTTTAATCCATTTTAACTTTAGCTTAGTGCATGGTGATAGACCTGGGTCAAGTTTTAGTTTTCGGCATGAAGAGAGTCAGTTTTTCCAGCACCATTTGTTAAATAGGTTATCTTTCTTCCACTGAGTATGTTTGGCCCCTTTGTCAAAGATAAGGTGACTGAGTGCGTTCGTAGGGGCTTCAGCATCTTCTAATCTATTCCATTGAGCCTCAGGTCAATTTTGTTGCTAGTACCATGCAGATTTTATCACAGTAGCTTTGTAGTATAATTTCAAGTCGAGAATTGTAATGCCTCCTGCCTTGTCTTTATTGCCCAGGGTTGCTTTTTCTATTCTAGGTCTTTTCTGGTTCTAAATAAATATTAGGAATGATTTTTCCAGCTCTGTGAGGTATATTGGTGTTAGTTTGATAGGGATTGCATTAAATCTGAACAGCAATTTTGTGCGTATAGCCATCTTCACGATTTTGCTTCTTCCTATCCAAAGAGCAGGGAGTATCTTTTCTGAAATCCTCAACAATCTCTTTTTTCAAAGTACTGTAATTTTCCTTGAAAAGATCTTTGACCTCTTTTGTTAGATTAATTCTAAGATATATCATTTTCCTCGGTGCTATTGTAAAAGATATTGTTTCTATAATTTCCCTCTCAGTGTGCTTGTTATCTGTGTAAAGGAATGCTATTGACTTTTGGGCATTGACTTTATATCCTACTATGCTACTGAATTTCTATATTAATTCTAGTAGCCTCTTGGTGGAGTTTTTTGGGTCTTCCAAGAAAAGTATCATGTCATCTGCAAATAAAGATAATTTAACTTCTTCTTTACCTATTCTTATTCCTTTTATTTCTTTCTCTTGTCTAATGGCTGCTAATGATTCCAGACCTATATTGAATAGGAGTGGTGATAGAGGACATCC
>NW_004524704.1:7943824-7950255 GCF_000260255.1 Octodon degus | reverse complement strand
GTTATTTCTTTGCTAAGTTTTTGTCTGGTTGACCTGTCTTTTGGAGATAAGGGGGTGTTAATTTCTCCTGTTAAGATTGTGGTATTGGATATTAGATTTTTCATGTCCATTAAGATTTGCCTAACATATTTGGGTGCTCCCATGTTTGGTGCATACATATTTATGAGTGTTACCTCTTCCTCTTGACTTTTTCCCCTAGCCAGTATATAGTGGCCTTCTTTATATCGCTTGATCATTGTTGGTTTGAAGTTGAGACTACCTGAGAATAGGATTGCTACCCCTTCTTTTTTCTGAGGTGATGGGCCATGTAGTATTGACTTCCATCCTTTGACTTTCAGCCTATAAATGTCTTTATGAATTAAATGTGTTTCTTTTTCACAACATATTGTTGGATTTTGCTTCCTAATCCACTGTACCATTCTGTTTTTCTTAATCGGTGAATTGATTACATTTACATTGATGCTTATAATTGAGATGTATTGACTTATGATTGACATGTTATTTACCTGTAGTCATTTACTCCTTTGTTCTCCTGTGTTTAATTGTTGTCCTATTTAGTTGGTTGCTTCTGATCTCATTCATGGATTTCTGATCATTTTGGTCCTTCTCTAGAACACCTTTCAGAGCCTGTGTAGGGTTGGCTTTGTCATCACGAAATTCTTTAGTTGTTCTTTGACGTGAAAGTATTTCAATTCTCCATCAAACTTGAAAGAGAGTTTTGCAGGGTATAGAATTCTGGGCTGCTATTTGTTTTCATAGAGGACTTGAAGTACTCGGCTCCATGCTCTTCTTGCCTTCATGGTTTTTGAAGAGAAGTTGGCCATAATTCTGATGGGTTTTCCTTTGAATGTGATCTGCTTCTTTTGTCAAGTGGCTTTCAGTGTATTACTCTTGAGCTGAATTTCTGGGATCTTGACTATTATACGTCTCGGTGTGTTTTTAATTGGGTTAAGATTACTTGTCGTGCTGTATGTTTCAGTTACCTGAATGTTAGATTATTTCCTCATATTTGGGAAGTTTTCTGCTTTAATTCTGCCCATATTTTTTAATGTCAATTGTATTGATTCCTTTCTCATTGATACCTATTAGTCTCACATTGTTCATCTTTGTATCGTCTTGTAAGTGAGGAATTATTTTTTCCTGCCTCCTAGTTGTTTTTAAGAGATCTTTTCTTACCTTTTCACTAGCTGTACCAGTGTCTTCAAGATCTGAAACTCTGTCTTCAGTATCACTCAAGCGATTTTGTGAGCTTGTGATTGAGATTTCAAGTTCCTCTATGTCTCTCTGACTCTGCTTCATGCGATCTATTTCTTTCCTGTATTGCTCATTCAAGGAATCCATCATTTTTCTAATCTCTTCTATTTTTTATGAATAAAAAATGATATGGTCTTCTTTAGAACCAGTTATTAATTCTTTTACTGCAGTATTTTTTTCACATTGGGTTTCATCCCTACCTTTCTGTAGTCGATTCTTTACTTCAGATGCTATGAATTGAGAGAATTCTTTTTTTTATTTCAGAAAAGAATTCCACTCTGAGTTCCTCTATAACTTTCTGCTTTTACTTATTTACTATCAACCCTACTAATTCATACATTTGAGCTGAGTTAGTGTCCTCTGCACTTGTTCTGAGTGGGCATTGGGTTTCCTCCATATGTTTCTGCATTTGATTCTTTACTGCAGATATTATTAATTCAGGGATTTCTTTTTTCATTTCCAATCTGAGTTCCTCTATACCTTTCTGCAGTTGTTTCTTTATTTCAGAAGCCGTTGATTCATTGATTTCAGCTTTTTGATTCCCAATTTGTTCTGTGTTAGTGTCCTCTGCCCTTGTTATGGGTGGGCTTGGGATCTGAGATTGCATTTTGCTCCTTCTCATTGTCATTTTGTGTAGCACTGTCTTCTGACTTTTGTTGTAGAGCTTTGGTGCAGTTATAACCTTAGCACGTACTGAAATTCAGGTGTAGATCTACAATGTTTAGATCTATCCAATTATGCCTGACTTGGTTTTGGCTGCTGTACTCAGCTCCTTCCTGCTGTTGCCCTTGGGAGTGAACTTGTGCTCCTCTGGCAAGATGTTCTGCTCCTGGACTAGCTGGGTGGTTCTGTCCCCTACTTTCTCTGCAGGGATTGCAGCTACAGGGTTTCACCCCAGGCCTGTATGCCAGGCCTGAGCTGAATCTGGAGAAGACAATGTGGAGTAGGAGGGAGATGAAGCTCTCCCACACACTCACCGGGCCTGGGCTAGGAGTGGATCTAGGGGTCTCCAGAATGCGGCAGAAATTCTCACTAGGCCGGTGGGGTGGGGATGTGCTGCGGAGTATTGTAGGGGTGGCCCCTACAGAGTGGGAGAGGGTCTCACCCACGCTGTGCCTGGATTTGAACCTGTAGGTCCTGCCAGTGCAGGGTAGCAGGTAGCTGTTCCACACACTCACTGGGGCCCTGGCTAGGACTGGATCTGGGGGTCCTCAGAACACAGCAGTAGTTCTCACTCAGCGGGTGGGGGGGTGCTGCCGAGTGGTGGGGGGCTCCTAAAGAGGTGGAAGAGGGTCTCACCCATGCTGCACCTGGGCTTGGACCAGCAGGTCCCGCCAGCGCAGGGTAGCAGGAAGCTTTCCCAGACATTCACTGGGCCTGGGTTAGGACTGGATCTGAGAACCAATCTTATAACAGAAATGCATTTCATTTATGATACTGATATTTTGTGGAATTTGTTTTCTTCACATCAGGAACATTGTTGGTTTGTAGTTTGTAAGAATATTGAAAATAAATTTGGATTTATTTCTCCTTTTGTGAATTTTTTACTTATGAATTTGTGTTCTTATTATTTCCTTCCTCCTACTTTGAGTTCAGTTTTTTTCTCTTACCTCTTTTGCCCATTTTACTAAATTGAAATGTGGATCACTGATATTAATACTGTTTACTTATCTAATAAAACTATTTAAAGTTATACATTCTCCTCTATGTACTGCTTTAAGCTAATCTAAAAGTTTTTAATATTTGTTTTTGTTTTTCTTTTCTTTTCTTTCACAGATGAAATTAAAGAAGAAATTATACAATACCTACAATTAAAATTAAAACGCAGATACAACATACAGAAACCTCTGGGATTCAATGAAATCAGTCCTAATAGAAATTGATAGTGGTGGATTTTCACATCATGAAATAATAATGATCAGAGCATAAAATAATGCAATTGAGACTAAGAAAACAATGCAGAGAATTAATGAATCAAATAGGCTCTTTGGAAGATTAAATAAAATTGATAACACCTTAACCAACCTCATCAAAAACAAGGAATGAAAAGGCTCAAATTCTGGGCCAGGGAGATAGCTCATCTGCATAAGCACCTGCCCAGCAAGCACAAGGTCCTAAGTTCAAACCCTGGTACCAAAAGGAAAAGAAAAAACTTAAATTCATGAGGAATAAAAAGGATGAAATCACTACAGCCCCTGTGAAAATTCAGAAGATTATCACTATCTAGTCCAAAAATCTTTACTCTCAGAGAATGAAAAACACAGGAGACATAAATGGATTCCTAGATATACATAAATTATTGAAGCTTAATCATGAAGATGTAAAAATTCTTAATAACCTAAAATCAGTTAATGAAATTGAAAATATCATTTGAAATTTACCAACAAAGAACAGCCCATATCCTGAAAGATTCACGACTGACTGCTACAGGAAATTGAGAGAATATTTAATGCCTATACTCCTCAAATTCTTTAATGAAACTGAAAAGGAAGCAGTGTACCCTAACTCATTCCACAAGACAAGTTTTACCCTGATACTAAAACCAGTGAAAGATCCAACTGAAAATGAGAAATACAAGCCAATCTCCTTGTGAACACATGTACAAAAATCCTCGGTAAGATACTAGTGAGCAGACTGCACCATATCAAGAAGACTACACACTAGGACCAAGTGGGACTGAGCCCAAGGATGCAGGGATGGTTCAACATACACAAATCAATAAATGTAATGCACTACATCGCCAGAGCCAAAGACAAAAATCACATGATCATCTCAATAGATGTAGAAAAATCTTGTTAAAAATCCCAACACTCACTTGTGATAAAAACTAAAGATAATCAGAGAAAAATTATATGCACCTAAATCTGATAAAATCCATCTATGACAAACCAATAGCCAACATCATACTGAATGGACAGAATCTGAAAACTTTCACTCTAAAATCAGCTACAAGACAAGGATGCCCATTTTCACCACTCCTATTTAAGATAGTTCTGAAAGCATTAGCCAGAGATATTAAACAAGAGAAATAAAAAGAATGAGGATAGGAAAGGAAGAAGTTAAATGAACATTATTCAGAGATGACATAATACTCTACAGAAAAGACCCCCAAAACTCCACCAAAAGACTACTAGAGTTAATAACCAAATTCAGTTGCATAGTTGGATACAAAATCAACACTCAAAAATCAATAGCATTCCTGCGCACAAACAACAGAGTCACTGAAAGAGAAACTAGGGAAACAACACCCTTCACAATAGCATATTAAAAAATAAAAATTATTGAAAATTACAGTACTCAGATAAAGGAAATTGAAGAGGATATCAGAAAATGGAAAGCTATCCCATGCTCATGGATAGGAAGAACAAACAGTGAAAATGGCCATATTCTCAAAATTGTTATAGAAATTCAATGCAATCCCAATCAAAATGCCATTACCATACCGCACAGATCTAGAAACATTCCTGAAATCGTGTGGAACCAGAAGAAACCGAGAACAGCAAAGGCAACTCTGGGCAACAAAGGCAAGGTAGGAGGCATCACAATTCCTAACTTAAAATTATATTTTAAGTTATATTTTGTGGTAACAAAGCGACTGTGATAAATTCAGCATGGTAATGGGGGGGGGGGAAGCAGGCCTAAGGATCAACAGAACAGATTAGAAAATCTAGACACAACTATAAACTCACTCATCCACCTTATCTTTGATAAATAGGTTAAACATATTCAAGAAAGAAAGATAAACTTTTTAATAAATGATACTAGAACAATTGGCTCACTACATACCAAAAACCCATATTTACTACCATGCACTAAACTAAAGCCAAATGCATATGATCTAAACATTAAAACAGAAACACTAAATCTACTGGAAGAGAAAATAGACAGAAATCTTGAAGACATAGCTGTAGGCAGAGAGTTCATGAACAAAACCCAGACTACACAGAAAATACTTCAAAGAGTGAACAACTTGGATATTATCATCTTAAAAAAGATTTTTCACATCAAAAGAATCACCAACAAAGTAAAAAAGATAACACACAAAATGGGAAAAAAAGTATCCAATTGTTTTTCAGACAAATAACTTCCATCCAGATATATAAATAATTGCAAAAAAATCAGACCTCCAAAATTCAAAGACCCAGTACAAAAATTGGCATCTGAGGTGAATATACATGTTTCATACAAAGAAATATGAACAATAAATAAATATATGAAAAAATGATCAGCATCAGTGTTCATTTGCATGATACAAATTAAAGCAATCCTGAAATCCATCTCACTTCAAAAAAAAGAGGGTGTTATCAAAAATCTAGCAATAACAATTGCTGGAGAGACTGTGAAGAAAAAGGAACCCTTCTCCACTCATAGAGGGAGTGAAGTCTGGTACAACCGCTATGGAAATTGGTGTGGAGGTTCCTCCAAAAGATAGGATTAGATGTCTCACTGAATCCAGCTATTCCCCTTCTGGGTATCTTCTTGGGAAAATTCTAAATATCATGCACAGTGATTTATTCACACCCATGTTTATAGAACACAATTTGCAACAGCTAAATCCTATAAACAGATGACATGTCCATTAACCAATGAATGGATAAAAATATGTGGTATTTTTATATACTGGAGTACTACTCAGCCATAAAGAAGGATAAACTTGGGACTTTTACAGATAAATGGACGCAACTTCAAACCATAGTCATAAGTGAAATAAATCAGGCTCACACATGTAAGCACCATACTGCCTCCTGAGGTTTTATTAGATGGTACTTTTGTGTAGCCATTAGCCTAATGTATAATCACTGCTTCTAAAATATGAACTTTCTGATGTTTATCTTTATGCCTGGATGTTAGAAAGTCTTTCTAACCTGGCTAGGCTAGACACTAATATGTTCACACCCTCCTCAATTTCTACTTACTCCATTCTTCTCTTAACCCAATTACAACTTTTCTCTGTAATGCAAACTAATTTCATCCTTCCCATGCACACCCAGCCCTCAGCCAGGAACCTGTGGGAAATCCTCACATCCTCACACAGAAAGCCTCTTTTCTCTCTCTCTCTCTCTCTCTCTCTCTCTCTCTCTCTTTCTCTGTCTGTCTCTGTCTCCATTTTCTCCCTATCAGTATCTCTCTCTTCTCTACCTCTTTCTCCCTCTCTGTCTCTCCTTATCTATCTCTCT
>NW_004524704.1:7935385-7943724 GCF_000260255.1 Octodon degus | reverse complement strand
TCTCTCTGTCTCTGTCTCTGTCTCTCTGTCTCTCTGTCTCTCTCTCTCTCTCTCTCTCTCTCTCTCTCTCTCTCTCTCTCTCTCTCATTTAACAGCTTCAATTTTGTATCTCTGCCTTGTGTCCCTTCAGCTCTGCAAAACCATTATGTTTTGTTTTGATTCTACAAGGTGATTTTGGGATGGCCCTGCTGTGCTGCCCTACTTTCAAGAGTCAGAGGCCAGAAAACAACTCATATTTTTCTTCCATTTTTACAGCTGCTTGCCTCAGAAGAGCAAATTCGATGCCAGGTATTCTGCTGTGGTTATATCTTGCTTCATATGTTTGAAATTATATTAACCAGTCACCTGACATTTTCCCATTTTCAGCACCAGGACTTTGGGATTCAACATGGTCTTCAGAGTCATAATTAAATTTAAAAATTAGAGTTGCTATTTCTATTGACTTCAGTCATGGGTAGTCACTTAACTGCTGCTTTAGTTTTGTACAGAATGAGGACAATAAAACATCAGTTTTGTAGGAATTTGAGGCAATAATGCACTTAGCAAAGTCACAACTATGTGGTAGATGATCAGCAAACAGAAACAGTGTAGCACCTGGAATGATACATTGTAGAATCAGTTTTCAACCTAGTTACAGGTATAACACTTACTACAGTTTGTGGTAAGGTATTTAATATTTCTAAACCTCCTAAATTCTCAATTATAAGAGTCACTCACTCATAAGATTATTCAAGAGTTAAATGAGAAAATACAAAGTATCTCCTGAGACCTCCGGCAGAGGGGAATTGCTCCAGAGATACTTCCTGCTATAAGGTTACTCTTTTTCTTGTTTCCCTTCTTCCTTTACCTGTCCCTTGTCATCATTCAAAGTTGATCTCTAATCACTCCCGCATCATTTTCTCTGTAATACTCTCTGGTCTTGGATGACTCTGACTCCAACTACCTACTCTTCTCCAGCAGCCCACGCTTTTGGCTGCAATTTGAACTGAATCATTTCCTGAATGAAACTATCTGCTAAAAGTTTGGATTCTAAATTACCCCTCTTTAATCATAACTGCCTCCCCTGGCACTTCTCCCACCTTCAACCCCAATCACCCTGTTTCCATAAAGATCTGCTGGGCCTAGTGACAGAGAGCAGGATTTAGGAGAGCAGAGGTGCCACTGGGCAGACGTAGCCATCACCAGTCTTTAACCTTGTTTAACCTTTCCTTCCCTTTCGTGGCTCAGCCTTAGAATAAGATGTACCTGATCAGGTGTGGCCTAATCAACACATTGGTATCTCTACCTGGACCTGGAATGCCCGTATCCCAAGCAAAATTTATCTGATGGCTTGGATATGCATTATTCTTTTTTGTAACTTTTACTCATTTGCTCCATTAATATTTTCTTGGCAAGAGTCAGAATTCAAAACACTGAATGCAACTGCATCCCTTAATGGATCACATTGGTAGAGAGGAGCATGTTGTTTTTATCCCTGACTGCACAGTAAAACCCCTGAGGGAGTCTTTTCCCTGTGCCTATGCCCCCTAAGAATTCTGATTTAATTGGGTTGGAATGGAGCCTGACCTTAACTGTGTTTAAAATGTTACCCTGATGATTTTAATATCCAGGCAAGATTGAGAACTGCCACAAAAGGGGAGAAGATTTTTCAGAGCTATTTCTTCCATCTAATCTTGGTGTCAGTTATAGGAAACTCATTGTTTAGTAGTGGTCGGTGGCTACATGATACTAGCTCATGAAGGCTGATTATCAAAATTTCAGAATTTTCTGGAAGATGGAAAGTGGTTGCGAGGGAAGATTCACACACTGGCACATGCTATGGAGCGCTGTTTCCCACTGATTGGGAGCCATTTTCCAACACAGGGTGGTTCCACCTTTAGTTGATTCCCCTTCACCTTGCTTGGCCTTTAGTAAGGAATTCTATGCAACTGGAAGCTCTGTCCTTTCAGTATAACTTGAGATGATCCTTCTTTATTGTAGTTAGTTTCCTGTGACATTTCCCTGCTTCCTCTTCTTCCAAATAGAAATGGCTGCCTCGGTAGCCCAGGGTGAAGTTGCTAAGTACACTCATAAATAGAAACTGACAGAGTTGAGAAGAATCCACTTTCTATGAAAGTCTTTTTTCTTGAATTTCCTCATTGGTCTAATAATTTATACCTATTGATTCAATTTTCACAGCTCTACAGACTCACCAACAGACCTTCCAGTTCTACGACATAGGAGTTATTGTTTTCCAATGTAATTTATTGTAAGGATGTAAAAGAAAATAAAACACATCCTAGGCATGACAAGACAGGATATAAGAGACTGCTTAAAAAGAAAGAACAACTTGGATGAGGGAAAGGCAAACACCAAGAAATAAGGAAGAGGAAATACACACACACACACACACACACCCCACACATATTCACTCACTCACACACACACATAATAACTGAGATAAATATATTGCTACTTTGTGTTGGCTTATTGAAAGGAACAGTCAGTGCTTAATTTTTGATAAGTTTTGCATTCTTGTATCTCATAATCTGAACAAATACTTTGAAGACAGCCAAATGCAATATAACAACCATTGTTGATTTGCTGTCATCGTGTTTTAAAGTTCTATATCAGTTTTGATGTTTTTGATTTTTTATTATATTTACATTAAAAGAATTTTTTAAAAAAGAAAAACAGATTCCAGTGATTACTCCAAGCCTATTAAGAATCTGTATCTTCCCTGGCAAGTGCAAGGGCCTGAGTTCAATCCCTGGTTCCACCAAAAAAAAAGAATCTGTATCTTAATGAAATCCTGAAGTTATTTGCATATGCATTAAAGATGAAAAAGCATAATCAATCCAAGCATTTCTACTTTTGGTTATATTGAAAGCGGAGTGTCTAAAGAGTTCTATATGTGCCCATGTTCATAGCAGGATTAGTTATAATAACTAAAAGGTAGAGATACCCCCAAAATCCATCGATGGATGAATGATAAGTAAAACATTGTATACCTCCTGTAATCTCAGCATTTTGGGAGGTTGAGATGGAAGATTTAAAAAATTGAGCTGCTTCTGGGCAATTTGGTGACTTACAAAGACCATGTCTCAAAATAAAAATAAATAAATAAGAAATTAAGAAGAACTTGGATGTAACTCAACACAAAAGCCCTGGTTCACTCCCCAGTACTAAAAAAAAATAAATAAATAAAAAATAAATAAATAAATAAATAAAATAGAAGAAAGAAAAGAAGGAAGGAAAGAGACAAATACAAATGAAGAAATAAAGGAGAAAGAAGTAAAGGTGAATAGTACCAGTGTACTGTGTAGCATTCTTGCCATGGGGCCCTGATACCCAATCCTCACAACTGTAGGAGGAGAGCTTTAACCCAGCTCACACATCAGGGGACTGAGTCTGTTGGCTCCAAAGCAGAAACATCACAGGAGCAGTGTGTGGCCAGCCAAGCTGCTTGCCTCCTGGTAGCCATGGAGCACAGAGAAGGGAGGAGTCAGGAGGGAGCCACGTGACCCTCCAAAGACGCACTGCAGCCCAGCCCCGCCACCTGCCGACCCATGCAGCTGTAAACTCGCCAACAGGCAGAGGGTCCCCCGCAATCCAGTCATTTCCCCAAAGACCCACCTATGAACACACGAATCTTTTGGCCAACAGACTAGATCTCAATCACAACACATGACATTTCTGTACAGTGAAATATTATTCAGCTGTAAAAAGGAGGAACTCTGACACGTGCTCTGAGGATAAACTATGTAGACCTTATGCTAAGTGAAATAAACCAATCGCACAAGTACAAAAAAGTTACTGCAAGATTCCACCTTTATGAGGTATGCAGAATTAAATTTAGAGAGTGAAAAAGTGGAATGGCAGGTGCCAGGGTCTGAGAGAGGTGAATATGGAGAGTTCCTTAATAGGGACAGCTTCAATTTTGCAAAATGAAGAGTACTGAGAGGTTGGCTGCACAGCAGTGTGAATGTACCCAGGACAGGTATGACCTTGGTACCATGTGGGGTCCCTGCCTCATTCCTTTCTGGTGCTCTTTCCCTACTCTTCTTCCAACCTGCCAAGAACTAAGCTGCTTTGCCCCACTATTCCCATCCACCACGATGTTCCTGCCTAGAGCCTACTAACCACGTGCTGAAGTGCCTAACACCATCAGCTAAATTAAACCTCTTCTCCTCTAAATTGTGAGTGTCTGGGATTGTGTCTCAGGAACAGGAAAACTGACTAACCTAGTAGAGTAACAATGGCCCTACTTTGTCTGGGGCTTTCACTTTAGACACGCAAACACCTCATCCTGGGAAATCCCTCAACCTTGAGCAACCCAGGACAGCTGGTCACTTTGCATGTCTCTCAAAAGGCTATGTAAGAGCTACATAACACCATGATTCAAACTCAGATCTGACTTACTAAACTGTCGGAAGAACTCCAATGAAATGAGAAAAAAAAAAAAAAAAAGGAGTGATCGCAAAACCTCTCTCGGTTGTCGTGTAGCATACAATAGCGTCACTGTAATATTTCTTACTAGAGCCTAACTTTGGATTGAAAATGAACTCATCTGGCATCTACTGCTAATTAACTGGATCTTGCTTCCCTATAAAAGATGTCACTGTGACCTTTAACATTCTGGAAGGTTTGCAGGATGCTGTTCTTCTAACATAAAGACACATTTCTGACTTGAGTGTTGTATTTAAACTAACCCTGGAGCACAGAAAGCAAGTGAGCAAAGGCAAGGTCCCAAGTGTAGTGCCATCAGAGCTGCTACCAATTTCACCCAAAGTATTCATTAAAACAGACTTCAGAGAGAAAGACTATGTTTTAAAAAAACATCTCATAACTTCCAGCAGCAAAATAGAGGCTGACAAGTGGATGTTCAAAGATGTTTGGATCACAGCTAGCGTTTAACCCCATTTGACATTTGCCAGACTTGCTGGAGCGGTGGCAAGGATGGAAAGATGCAGCGCAAGGATTTTTATACCTCTCAAACCCTAGCGTGTGTTTGTGCATCTGCCCTACCTCTGCCTTCTTCAGTCATGGGTGCTAAAGAGAGAAAGTATTAAAAGTGAAAGGAATGAAAGAAAAATGGGAGTGTGGGTGCTTCGTTGTAGGAAAAAAGTTAACAATGTGAACACAGGCCAGAATTCATCTAAACTGAACTTCAGGAGACTTCAGAATGGGACAAGAGAAGGATTCTCTGTATTTCATCGTAGATCGAGGAACAGCTGCCACCCTGCCGCTGTAAGACCAAGGAAGCGCGGCCACTGCCTGCACAGCTTTGGCTTCCTTCAGTTACTGCTGCAGTTGTACATCTGTACACAAGATAGCTAAGATAATCATACTACTAATTCTTATCAGTTCATTGAAAAGAACAGTTCATGCTTATATTGCTTGATCAATTTTGTATGCCTGTCTCTGGTAATCTAAGCAACTACTTGGAAGATAACGTGCAATATAGTAACTATTGTTAATTTTGGATCATCTTGTTTTGAAATTCTGCACTGTTTTTATTGTTTTCTTTCTTGTTAAAATAAAAAATAGGTGAAAATGATAACATCTTTAGTTATCCGCTGGGGAGATAGCTCAGTGCTTGCCTGGCAAGTGCAAGGTCCTGAGTTCAATCCCTGGTACCACCAAAGAAAAAAGAAAACTTTAGTCACAAGCAGAGGAAGGAGAGCTGTGAAGCTATGTTCTAATCAGCTATCATTTCTGGATAAGGATGGGCAGAGGATAGGGAGAGAAAGCTCCAGGTATTGTCTGTATGTAAGACAGACACTATGTTACAATCCTTGGACACATAGAGAACTGGCTTAGAACTAAACAAAGAATCATCCATGATGAAGGCATTTCTCCTGTAGGTCCCAGAGAGATTCTACTGCCATTTTGAGTGAAATCCTTTCCAAATGAGTGCAGCTAAGTTAATTACAACATAAAGTTGCTACCTGCCTCTTTCTGCTACCTGACAAATGATAGTCACATGCCAGGTCAATTCCTGTGACTGTCCCCAAAACTATTTCTCATTACCTGTTTGATTCTTAAAACTTCATTGTTTCCACTCTTAAACGTAGAAACAAATGAAGTAAAGTGATTTTGCACGGATATAAGTTGATTTCCCTAAAACTGTAGGACAACAAATCAAAGACGACTTAGCTACAAGCCTTAACTGTGAAGTCAAGGATGGCTTGCTGCAACACAAAGACAGCAAGTTTTGACATGAGTTTTTGTGACAGCATGACTCTCTATAGCCCATTGGGGGAGCAACCAAATTCTCATCAGTTGATGGTCAGGTCAAAAAGATGTGGTTGATCCATAAATTCCAATAAGTAATAAAAGGAAAATAAAGGCTACAACACAGATGAGCCACAGAGACATGGTGCTGAGTGGAAAGGCCAGACACAAAATTATGTACATTATAGAATTCATTTATGAAAACTGTGAGGAAAGTGCGACCATAGTGAGATAAAGAGTAGATTCATGCTTTCCTGGAAGTGGAAATGGGGAGTAGCTATAAAGAGGAATGGGATTCTTTTTCAGAATACATGAAACATTCTAAAATTGGGACTTGGGTGGGTATACAACTCCATAAATGCACTAAAATTCATTGGAATGAATTTTATGGTATGTAAATTATACCTCAAACAATGTTTAAAAAAATTTTAGAATGGCTTGTGACACTGCTGATAATTGATAGAACTTGGCCATCCGTGCCTGCACTCCCATCTTCACCCCTTGCCGCCAACCTCCTGCTTCCAGAACTATGCTCTGGCATCTCCTGGCATTCTGTTCAAGGTTGTACAAATTTTCTCTGCCTCCTTTATTGATGGATTGTGGCAGCACTCCCTGTGGCACGTTACCACATCTTTGTAAATAGAATGAACCCTATTATGTTGGCAAGATTGCTGGAGTCTAAGCAATCTATCCTGGCAGCAGGAAAACCTGGAGGTGTGCACAGCTTTGTCTCAAGGACAAAAATGTAAAAAATGATGTTTACCTGGTAGGTCTGAAGATGTGCAAAAGCCTAACATGTCTTGCTTTGGCTGAGATGTGTCCTGTCATTAACAATTTCATTAAGATGCTGGGTGATAAGAAATCACTTTAAAAACTGCAAATCCTGACTCCTTCCTGCCCACAGCGCAGAGCTGTAAGCACCCAGCCAAGACTCAGCCAGTTGGGAGTTCAGTAGCTCAGAGACCTCAGCGATTCAATTCCACCATCCCTTCTCTACTGTGTCTCTCTAATGAGAGAGATAGATGGCATGTGGGATGAAAGGAGACCATGCAGGGATGGGTATCTCTGATGGTACTGCAGAGGCAGTTTTATGTAAGATCAGGAGCCTTGGATGGAATGAAATACATTAAAAGAGAAAGCAGGGGGAGTTGCAACCAAACAACAACACTCTCATCCTGACTGTGATCTGCATTTCCTCAATCTCCTAAGCCCTGTGCTCCCAAGGGAGAGAAAGCCTTCCTTCTCATAGAAGCAGAGCTGTCATTTCCCATCCCCCAGTGGAGCCTAGAAAAAAAGAAAGCTCAGAGAAAGTCACTTCCTAACTTTGAGGCTGATCTCATTTCTTTATTTACAACAATGCAGAGGGTTTTATTTTTTATAAGCAAAGGCAAAGCCCCACTGTAATTGAATGAATCAAAAGAATACATTGATCTTTACAGCCTTTCTTCTGTAAGAAATAGCTTTCTCTACTGATCATAGCTAAAAAGCTGCCATCTAATAGGAAATAGAGAGTAAATTTCAAAAATCAAAATGTCAGAATAAAATAATAAAAGAACATGTACTCACCCAGATGGGATCAGACTTTCATCCTTGCTTCATATCTCTATGAAATATACAATAAATATCATTTTAAAAAGTGAATTTATTTCCCACTCTATCCTACACTCTCACTAAGACTGCTATTCTGAATAACTAACATTAATATTATTAATGGTAAATGTTTCTTTCTCTCCAAAAGATAGTTGTATTTGATCAAATTTTTATATACAGAATATCATACTGTGCTAAATTCTATTTTCTATGATAATGTCTAGGATTTATACATTTACGTTCATCAGTTATGTTAGATTATCATCCTAGTCTTAAAAAAATGGATTGTAGGAAGGGAAAAATTAGGTGGATAAAACTTGCCTCTTTTTCTATTAAAAAAAAAGTTTCCATATGAAAACAATAATATAACCTATTTTGGTTTGAAAAAATTCACCAATGAAATTCTCTTATATTGGGGGAATATTTTACTATTAATTTAGTGTTTAGAAATTTTTAATCTGACAGTTTTAAAATATCTTCTTTGGTAAGCTGTATCATTTATATTACATGTATTTTCCACCTCACTAATATTA
>NW_004524704.1:7913992-7930795 GCF_000260255.1 Octodon degus | reverse complement strand
TGGCTGCTGTGCTCAACTCCTTCCTGCTGCTGCCCTTGGGAGTGAACCTGTTATGCCCCTCTGGCAAGATTTTATGCTCCTGTACTAGCTGGGTGGTTCTATCCTCTGTACTCTCTGCAGGGATTGAAGCTGCAGGGTTTCACCCTAGGCCTGTATGCCAGACCTGAGCTGAGCCTGGAGGCGAGATGGAGTAGGGGGGAGAGGCAGCTCTCCCACACACTCACCAGGCCTGGGCTAGGACTGGGTCTGGGGATTCCCGGAATGCGGCAGAAATTCCTACTTGGTGCGTGGGGTCGGGGAGGTGCTCTGGAGTAGTGGGGGGCATCCCAAGGGGATGGGTGAGGGTCTCACCCATGCTGTGCCTGGGCTGGGAGCAGTAGTAGGTCCTGCCGGCACAGGGTAGCCAGAAGCTCTCCCGCACACTCACCGGACCTGGGCTAGGACTGGGTCTGAGGGTTCCCGGAACGAGGCAGAAATCTCCTTCTTGTATTTAGTTCAGTATTTGGGAATTCTTTTTTCAATTAATTTTGTCATGCATAGTATGGGTAACTTCTTTATTTTTATCTCATTAATTTTTAATTCTGCTTTTCATTTTTATTCTGTTTGCTCTCATTTTTTTCTTTTCCAGATCCTTGACTTGAACTTAATTAAATTTATTCTTGATATCATTTTAAAGAAAGTGCATCACAAATTGCCTATTTCTTTTATTACGTACCAAACTAAGTATGTTATGTTATAATTACTTCTAACTTGTTGCTACGTGTTACCTTTCTTTCAAATAATGAATGTTTTAATACACATTTAATTTTTACTTAATTGTGCTTGGTTATTGAATATGTTCTGTGTGATATAGATTCTTTGGGGTCTTCTCAGAGTCTAGTGTACCATGTTAGAAAGTCGATTTGGAATAATGGGGTTTTGTGTGAATGCCTAAAAATTATTTAGGCTTTCTATGATTTCATGCTAAGTTCTACACAGGTGCTACATTAAGACAATGATATTGATTATTTATATTATTTCAGTGCTGCTATGTTTGTCAGCAAGAAATATTGATTTCAGTAAACACCGCATTAAAATCTCCCTCTGATTTCATTATGTGTTAAGTAGCATTGATTGCTTTGCCATGTTAAACTATTTTCTCATTCTTGAAATAAATCATACTAGATCATGTTTATTCACTTTATTCCATTAATTATTTGTTTAAGATTTTGGGTTCTGTGTGAATAAGAGAGGTTAGCCTATAAATTTGCATTTTCCAATATCTTGAAATAAAATACATTCAGAAATATCTCCTCCCTCACTTTCTCTTCTGATAGTTTTGTGCAGTTTTATTTTTTCATTAAAATTCTGAAGAATTTTGAAAAAAAAACATTAGGGTCAATTGTTTTTTCTGAGGGAAGGTTTGTAAAAATGGATTCAGTTTTTTGATAGATACAAGAAGATTCGAGTATTCTCTTTCATCTTGGATTAGTTTTAATGGGTGATATATTTCAAGGAATTTGTCCATTTCAATAAAGTTCTCAAACTGGAAAAAAAATCATTTGTAATAATTTTTACCAACTTGTTAATGTCTGTAGAATTTGTAGAGAGGTCCCCTTTTATTTCTGTGGCCATTTTATTTTCAGTACCAGGGATTGAACTCATGACTTTGTGCTTGCCAGGCAGGTGCTTATGCTGCTGAGCTATCTCCCTGGCCCCCCACTTTATTTCTAATATCATTAAATTATGTTTTCTCTTTTTTTTTAGTTTTGTTAGCAATTTATGAATTACATTCATTACTAAAAACTTTGAGTTTTGTTGTTGTATTTACTATACGCCTGTCTTTTAATTCATTGATTACTATTGTTATTTTCATTACTTCTTTCTAGTCTCTTTTGGTGTAATTTGCTGTTTTTTTTATGGTTTAAAATGTAATTTTTTTGGTGGAACCAGGGATTGGACTCAGGCCCTTGCACTTGCCAGGCAAGCTCTTGTTCTATTGAGCCATTTCCCCGGCCCTAACATGAAATACTGGTTTTAATTTTTTCTTCTTTTGTAATGTGTACACTAATAGCTTTAAATTTCTCTCTAAGCATTAATTGAACCACACAAACTTTGACCTTTTTGTCATTATTGTTCATTTTTCCCTTATTTTGCATTGAGATTTTCTTTCTAAAATTTTAATTATTGAACTGTATGTGTCCTTATTCCAAGTAATTAGAAATTTTGATCATTGATTTATGGTTTAATTTCATTTTTCTGGAAATATACTTCATGTCATTTTGACTCTTTGAAATTTGTGAAGACTTGTTTTATGAAACAGTTTATGGCCCACTTTTGTAAGTTTCATGTACACCTAAGGAAAATAACCTTCTGTTGACCTATACAGTTGTACAAGTGTCAGTTTGTTCAAATTAAATAATCACACTCCTCAAATCTTTCCTATCCTTAATGTCCTTGTGTAGTTTAGTCTGTTTTTTCTATTAGTTACTGACAATGTATACTAAAGGACCCATTGTAATGTACATTGGGGTATTTATACTTCTAGTAGCATCAATTTTCTTTTACAGATACTGAGATTATACTTGACAAATAGTCTTTAATACCTACAATAAATTCTACTTGATCATGACGTGTGTTTTTTTATATACAATTTTATTTGATGATAAAATATTTTGTTATTTTTTCTGCATTCTACACATTGTTCTCAAGATTTTTGCCAATATTCTCCCTTTTTGCTTTGCCAGGGTTCCCAAATCAGGAACTTTCACAGCATTACTGCCTTGGCTTCTCTAGTGATTTTCAACCTCTGTGATGTATATTCCACTCAGCACTCATAGTTGCTTTCAGCAGGAGTTCAGTCTGATACAATCTACTCCTTTGTATCTAGCAGCAGTAGTACAGCCTTTGTTTTCTAAATTGCACGAATGCAAGGCAGGGGTTCTTTCCAGCAATGAGATTATCTAATTAGAAAGCTTCTTCTGTGTGGTCTAGGAGTTCATAACGCAGATGGTACTGATTTGCCTCTCATTTAGTCTCCTTATTTACTTCTAATAATCAAATTTATTTCATTGAAGAACTATTTGCCCAGCAAAATTCTACTTGCCCAAACTATACATTTACTCCTTAAATTTATTGTACTGTCGTCATGTAGATGAGAAAGGAAGGTTGAAAAATGAGTTTAGATTAAAATGTAGCAAAGAACATCACTGATATACAGTGTTAGTTACTTTTCTTGTGGAGCCAAAATACCTGGCACTCAAAGTTAAAAGAGAAAGGGTTTATTTAGATCACAGTTTGCAGAGGTTTCAGTCCATAATCATCTGACTCCAAAGCAGAGAGGCACCACAGAAGGACCACAGTTCATGGCTGCAAAAGATAGCAAAAGCAACAAAGCATAAAGGGGTGAGCACACCTCTTCTCTTCCCTTGTATTGTATGCAGATTTACCACCAGAGGGCATGTGTTGTGCTCACACCCTCTCAGCAGTGTCCTCTTGCACAGGTTCAGGATGTTTACAAAGTGATGGCCCTAACACCCTGTTGAGTCACTTAGCTATATGTCTATCCTTGTCAAATTGACACAGTGAATCAACCATTACAAAATCCTAGCACCTAAAAAGCCTCCCTAGAGCATGTCCTCTCTATTCCATCATGTATGTAGGACTACTGAGTTAGTTAAGATACTAAATTTCTTGGGCAGGGGAGATGGCTCAGTAGAATAAGCTCTTCCCTGGCAAGCACAAAGGCCTAAGTTCAACCCCTGGTTCCACCAAAAAAACAAAAAACAAAAAAAAAAAAAAAAAAAAAGACTCACTGCATAGGGCTATTAAAAGCAAGGGAAAAAATGGAAATAAGTCAGCTATACGTAGAAAACCCAAAGATCTTGCATGCAAGTGAGTTTTGTGCTTATAATTTTCTCTTTTCTGCAAACAGGGCTCTATAATAAGATAGAAGATAGATAGATGATAGATAGATAGATAGATAGATAGATAGATAGAAAGATAGATAAATAGATGGATAGATGGATAGATAGATAACAGGTATAGAGCATAAAGAGATGTGAACTGAAGCACAGAAAGGAAATTTTTAAAGTTTCCATATCCCACTAGAAGAGAAATTTACAAAACTATCAAGGTACTATATTAGCTAATGAACAAGACAATTAGATATCAAAGCATTCTCAACATCTTATGGTTTCAGCATAAATATCCAACTAATATATAAGATCTATAAGGAATTGGCTATTATATTTTCTTACTGTTACATGTTTTATGCATTGTTATGCTATTTCTTACCAGCCTTCAACAAATCACTACTATCTTCACAGCATTACGATAATTTCTTTTTTTTTTTTGTGGTGGAACCAGGGATTGAACTCAGGCCCTTGTGCTTGTCTGGGAAGCACTTATTCCACTGAGCCATCTCCCTGGCCCCTAGCATTATGATAATTTCTTATTTAAGTTAAGTAGCAAGAGCAAAATCACTTAGCAATTTATTAGAGTTGTACATAGATTAATCCACATTTGGCAAGTATTACCTTGTTCTCATTTAATAATTGGAAAATGGAGATAAAGATTAACTCTACGAAAGAGTGAAAAGCAATGCTTTAAAAACAAATATACAGCTGGGCATGGTGGTACACACCAGCAATCCCACCACTTGGGAGGCTGAGGCAGAAGAATCACAAGGAGTTTGATGCCAGTCTGAGCTACATAGTGTTCTCAATGCCAACTTGAATTAGATAAACAAACAAAATTTATCGACACATACGTGTACTTCAATAATCATCCTCTTCCCAGATATACTTCCTAAACTAACACCATTCAAGTCATCAAACCAAAGCAACTGATCAAGTAAGTAAATGAAATAATTTACCTTTAGATATTGATCAGATCTTAGGGCCAGAGCTTTTTTTTTTAAACAGCAGCAATGTCTGGACCTAAGTCTTCTCTGCTCTAATTTTCTTCAATTAGCATCCAACCTTAGTGAGATCCTCTCCCTGCTACGGACTGGTCTCACCTCTCAGCCCTTGGCAGAAGCGTTTCTCCACCTGGTCCAGGAAAAGGGATTCTGGCTATGGCCTGAACTGTTTTCAGGGTAGCAAGAAGCAGCTCTTTAAGGCTGGATGAGGCAGTGGACTGGTGGAGAGCTCACGGGTGCATAGAATGGGACACCTACCACTATCCACACTGGAGGAGGGGGCACAGAAGCCATGAGTCGGTAGGGTAGGCTCACTACAATCTGGACTTGTGGTGTAGACAAGGAAAAGACCTCCTTGGTAATGATTCAAGTGGTAAACCCAGAAGGACCTCAAAGACACTGGGATTGTAGGACATTTCCAAAGGACAGCATGAAATCCTTCATAGCTAAAACAGCAATGTACATGGCAAAACTAAAGAAAAGCTCTACTCATGCTTCTCATTAATTTGTGACACCCTTGTGAAACATAACTGTTTTAAATTAAGAGTGACACTTTCAGATTACAAGTATATCTTACAGTAATGTTTTGAAACAAGTAGCTATTTGTTTAGTATTAGAATCTAAGAAAATACTGCCTCACTGTGGAATCATGGGTATTTCATTTAGTTGAGCAATTATGGCAAATATTAAAATTTCCTTGGCCTGGTCTTTGCACATGTTACTCAAAACACATGCACAGTTAGACTCCTGATCAGTTGACACTGATTTTATGGTTATCTAAGCTGGCGTTTTAGAATTACACTAATACATTGATTCACAAATGTTTTTGTCAAACCATTTTTTGCAAATAGAAGCATATGGCTAAGTTCGCTTCTGTTTGTGACCTCCACATTGGGTAATGTACATGGTCATCTTCTCTTTATGAACATAAACTTGGCCATCTTCCCAAGAACTGTGGACTGAATTAAGTTCATGAACTGAGGCGCCACTGTCATGAGACACATATTAAAAAATAGATTTTGAGATCATAACCCCAGAATTCTGATTTAGAAGGGTGAGAAGAAGTCTCAAAAATCTGCATTTCAAGGGCTGGCCAGATAGCTCAGCAGATTAAAGTACCTGCTTAGACAGACACAACTACTAGAGTTTGATCCCTGGTGTGTTGTGCTGGCCCAGCCCCCATGGTTTGTTAAGACAGGACTGAGACTGGCCATGGTGACCCATGCCTGTAATCCCAGTGCTTGGGAGGTGGAGAAACAGGAAGTTTCACTTCAAGTCCGATCTGTGTAGTGAGACCCTGTAGACTCTGTACTAAATACATTTTTTTTAAAAATCTGCATTTCAATAAGCTCTTTGGTATTTATTATGTCAACAGTGTTTGAGAATCACTGCCAGAGGCTTCTCCATATGTTGGATGTTTATAATTTAAGATGTTCACAGCTTTTTTACTCACAGGAGATGCTCAGAGCCAAAACACTAGGTTTTTAAAAATGTAAATACAAAATCAACCTAACAAATGCAAGGAGAGCCAGGAATTTCATGAGTACAGTAAAAGCATTTATTTATATCATTTAAATAAACTAATGCATAGCAACATAGAAACTGTACACATGGAATAAAGTCCCACCTGACGTCTCAATGCAGGTATTATGTGATGTTTAAATCAGGTGGCACCTACCTGTCGCTCCCTCATCATTTCTTTATGGTGAAAACCCTTTCTCCTAGATTTTGGAAGCACACAGCACATTACTGTTACCTACACTCACTCTAGTGTGCACTAGCACCTCAGAACTCGTGCTCCCAACTCTAGAGCAGTATTTGCCGACTAGCCTTCTCACATCTCTCGCCATCCCACCCTCCCCAGCCTCCGGCAGCCATTTGAATCCACATTGCAGGCAAATGCTCTATCACTGAGCCATTGCATTGCTTGCCATTGTGAAATTTCAGCCCCATTTTACACCATTTGGATATCACCTGAAGAAGATTGATAGTAACTTCTGCTGATTCCCCGGGGCCCCATCTCTGTCCCCTGCCTCCTACCACTGCATCATCATTGAGACACTGGAACTGAAAGCATCTCCTCTGCATGAAAAGTCTGAGAACTGAAGCTTGCTGACCCTTTGGTAGGCTGGAAGCGCTCACCCCATGGGATGATGGCTTGGTAGTTAGACCTGGAATTGCCAGTAAGTCAACAATACTTGCTGATTATCACTCTTGCTTTATGATGATGTTGAATCTATATCTGTGGTCATGTTGGCTTTATAGTGGTGCTCTGATATTTTCTCAGTGCTCAGTATGTACTCTGTGTGGCTCCCTTTCTGATGACACCTGTCTCTCCTTGGCTTCACTTACTTATTTCTATGCATAATTTTCCCTTCTTCCTTTCTATTTCCCTGTTCCTTCCTTTCCTGCTTTTTTATGTCTTATCTGCATTAAACTTTTTTTTACTACTGGGGATTAAATCTAAGATCTTCCCACTGAGAAATATCTAGCCCATTTTAATTTTTATTTTAACACACTTTCTAACTTTCCCGGACCTGATTGGAACTTGTCCTCCTGCCTCAGCTTAACTCTCCTGACATTATGGGCATGCTCTGTGCACCTGGATATACCTCCTTTCTTTCCTTCTCTCATTTCTTTTTTCCTCTGATGATCTCCTGAGTGTCTCTATAAATCATTTCAAGCTCACTCTGGAAGTTGGGCATGGTGACACAGGCCTACAGTTCCAAAATTCTGGGAAACTAAAGTAGGAAGATCACATGTTCGAGCCCAGCCTGGGTTACTTAGCAACTTCACAAATGATCCTGATTCAACTGTTTCAATCTGTGTCTAGGAGTGAGATACTGAGTATTTTTTTCTTTTTACTTAAAAGTGCATTTTTTTTTTAAAAAAAAAAAGAGCATATTTTGACTTTTGCTATCATAAAATGATTCTAAGCTGAGGAAATTAAGAATTACTGTAAGTATGTGAGGCAATGGATATGTTAATTAGATTGACTGAAGGAAACATTTTGCAATGTATATGCATCTCAAAACATAATCTTGTATACTTAAACATATGATTTTTTATGTGTAAGTTGTAGCTATCAAAAAAAAAAAAGCAAGAAATGTTGCAGAAAAAAATAAAAATAAAAAGAGCTGGAGATGCAAATCAGTGTGAAGGACCCAGGATTGATCCCCAGTAACCCCTCCAAAAAAAATAGAGCCCTCGGGCTATGAGCCTCAGGACATTAACTCCAGGCCCTTCTGAATTGTGCATGTGGAGGCACCAAGCCTGGACTTTCAGAAGTTCATTATGGGAAACTACAGTAAGGTGCTGTCAGATGCACCGGCAGGAAGTTAGCCGGAGCCTGCACAGAACCCCTTGCCATAATTGGGAGAAGGCACATAGGAGGCTGGGAAATTTTTTTTAAGTGCTGCTTTGGATGTGTCTCATACAGATGGCTTTGCAAAGATGGAGAGGAGTTTGCAGGAGGACAAAGTAGGACAAGTCTAGCTCCCTAAGCAGAGAGATCAATGTGCAGAAACACTCAAAGGTGAGTAACAACAGATCATTTTCAGAGACCCCCGCACAGTTCTGTTTTGACAGAACATAAAATGTGAGGGGTAATGAGAAAAGAAGAGGTAAAATTATGGTAAAGGTGATGGAGATTCCTGAATTTCTTTGTAGCCCTTTAGAGAATTGAATACTGCTCTGATATTTGTTTAATTTTGTGTATACATGGGTTTATTTTATCCTTTGTCCCAGTTTATGAGACATTGTATCTGACATTTGCATAGAAAAGCAAAGACATGCTTGTCTCTCCACATATGCCTGTCTTTCCTTCATGTTCAAGGAGCACAGAAACATTTTGAGTGAAAAGGAGCTTTTGAGTCTGCTCTAGAAACCTCCTTTCACTCTTTAAGGTGCATGGGACAAGTGTCAC
Source organism: Octodon degus (assembly GCF_000260255.1). NCBI lineage: Eukaryota > Metazoa > Chordata > Mammalia > Rodentia > Octodontidae > Octodon > Octodon degus. Next base: position 7,921,970 of record NW_004524704.1, on the reverse strand, counting down.
ATCTAACCCATCTCCCTCACTGCCCAGCATACAACTCTGCACATGGTGGGCACCCACAGATTATTGACAGGAAACACCAAATTGTCTTATTACTGAATTGGGTTGAGAGAATGGAGAGTTATGGGAGTGCTAGGTATGCGATAAGAGGCTGTTATATTTTAAGAGAGGTGTCAACGAAGGACAATTTGAATAATTTGCAGGGAAAGTAAAGACGTTTTTGACATCCATCTACTTTTCGAAAAAGCTTGACTGGGTGTATCATTTGAAAGACTTAACCTAATTCATCCCATTAAATCTAGTTTCCGAATTACTTTCCTGGACTCTGACATATAAACTTCTCAAAGGATCTGCTGCTCATAGCTAACAGTTATCTAAAGGGTAAGATGTTAGGAGGCTTTAGAGTATAATGGCATTGTGAGACCTTAATTGCTCATTGACATCTGCTTTTAGATATGGTCTCTTCCATGTAAGTGTGAAGAAATGAGGCTCAAAAACCACTAATGATTCTTGTGTTAAAGCCGCCATAAATTCCCAGCTGCATACTTGTAGTTCTGACATAGCTGTCAAAGACCTCCCCTCAAAATAGGTAAGTATTAGATATTCCATTTCAGTCATTTTTTTCTTTGAAAAATGTCCATTAGCATTCCTAGGCTGGATTTGCGAAGGCACAGCATGGAGGGGTGAATATTCGAGGGAGGTGCTGTAGCGTTGTCTACACCCATCCATAGTTCTCTGGAGAAAACAATCTTTCTAGATAATATTGCATGATGTATTTTTCATATGACTTGATAACCCTACCAAGATTAAAACAGGCAACATGGGACAAAATCATGGAAAATATTTGCTGAATAAGTTAGATTAGTAGCTGAATTCTGTGCTAAGCTGTACTGCTATGGCAGGCAGAGACACCAAAACAGCACCCAGGATTTGCAGGCAGATTTCTTTTAAGTCAACAGACACTGATTGGGCTCATTCCCAGAATATCAGGCCCTGGTCTCTGGTGATCTATGGCTTATATAGGATGAGCAAGCAGGAGGTACAGAAGCAGAATTGTTTGTCACCTGGGGATAGGTTTACACAATGTGCATCACAGTGACCAGCCTAAGAGACAGAAGCAACAGAGCTGGGACAGGAACTGTCACTTGGGCAACTAAGAAACTAAAGTATGCTGGTGGGCGTGGGGGGATTTTTCCATTACAACAAGATGAAGCGAGCAGGATCAGCTGGAACCCTAAGAATCATAAGGATCATAGGTTTCCTCCAGCAATTAATGACCTATGACATTAAACCTGACCTACAGACAGGTTTCCTTAGCCTAAAACCTGAATTTTGAGTCATTTAAATCTTAAGATACTAAAATAAAATAAACCTCAAGATGCTTCCTCGACAAATGCTGGCACTTGCAGTTTCTCTGCTGCGACAGCACGTGGGCCTTGTCCCCAGGTGCTAACCATGGCTTGAGCTGCTCTGCTCCAAGAGGGAAGCCCAGCTCCAGCACTGAGTCCTGCCCACCCGCAGGGAGCATCCAGGTTTCTGGGGTTATTCGATCTTCCAACTCCTGCACTTGCATAGTGCCGAGGCATATTTTCACTCTCATACCTTGAATCCCTGAGGTCGACTTGTGTGTGTTGTGCTTTTAGCTAACATGACTAATGTTTCTTCAGTATGGTGTTATCTGACAATATAAATATAATTTGTTTAACATGTTACAGTTTGAAACTAATTAAGGATTTGCTTCTATGTAATGACATATGCTTATAGATGTTTAATGTTATCTCGTTGGTACAGATTGCAAATACCTAATTATTTCTAAAAATCTTCTATTTTAAAGTCAATTAGATAATACAAACGTCAGACCAGGGAAAACTCATTCAGCAACAGGGAAGCCAAATATATATATTTTTTATTCCAATTTTTTTTCAAACTATGATATACAAATTGAACTAGGATGAATTTTGGAATGCAAAATACTTGACAATGAATTTTCTTTTATATTATTGAGAATCTGAAGCCTATTCACATTACATGACTTAGTCTACTGAATATTTATTTAGTAATTGTTTATCATATCTCAAAATCTCAGTGTGAAGGGCAATTAGGGAATAGAAAGGTGAATGAGAAGAGGTCTCGGCTCTCAAAGAATTCTGGTTCTGGTCAGGAATATAAACACATAAATAATTCAAGGCTGCTGTGCAGGAGGCTTACCAAGTGGGCAGCAGGAGGAGGTGGGCAACCTTGGGGTTAACACCAAGGGGAAGGTGTGGCACGGAGGATGGGAGGATGGGAGGATGGGACTGTAATATTCTACCCCAGGAATCTGGCGAATGTTAAGGGCTGAGGCAGGATGCCAAACACTGTCCAAACGAGCGGTAGATTTCAGATCTCACACAATGAGGCAATGTCCTTGTTAGTTCATATAGTGTTCAGGGGAGGAAGGAGTTGCCCTTTCTTCATTTTTTTGTTTTTATTCTTTGGCATTTGGGCTGCATTATGTTGACTCTCCTTGTGTAGAGCTGATGTGTGGCCATGACCCATCTGAGTTCCTTCTTCATCCCTTTTCCCTCTCCTTTTTTACTCCCTTCTTCCATTCCTCCATCTCCTTTCTGTTTGAGAAAGATCTACCTCCCTACCTCTTACTATCTCTTATTTTGCTCCATATTCATAATTTGGGTTTCTCTTATAAAAATGGAATCTAAGAGAGTTAAATGTGAGCTTCAAAAATATTAGAATTCAAGCCTGAAGAAGGAGAGCTTAACTGCACTGCCTTTCCGGGTGGAGCTGTTGGCTTTGCTCTTTATAAGGACTGGTGTAGATAATCCAGGCTGGTGCAGGTCTGGTGATAGAAGTAATGTGTGATAAGAGAAAGAAAAATGCCCTCTTGCCCAGCATCCACCTGATTCTGAAGTAACTGGTCATGAAATGGCTATTCTATCATGGTTATTCTCCAGGTAAAATGAGCCAGATTAACCATTTGATATCATAGCATATAAAAAAAAAAACCAGCTAATGGTTCTCCTTTTAACTTTCACAAATTCTTAATCCAGTGGCAGCAGGAGACCTTAACAGACGACCAAGGTTCATTTAGTACCTGAAAAGAGGGTGAGGAATGACGGAGGAGCGGAGCATCGCGGACGCTTCAGTGTGCGGAGCTGCTGCGTGGTGTCGCTTGTGATTCCTCATTACCAGTGCTCTCTCAGTAGCGCCAGCTGGCTAAGATAGACGGGAGCGAAGCGGGCGACAGCGTCCCAGTCTCTTCTGTAACTTGCACTTGTCTTGTACTTGTGCTGTGTTCATCTTTTTCCAGCTGGTTAAATGCCTCCGTAAGCTTGCGCACGCATTTGTCTTTCACCCCTAGTGCCTAAGTCGGGGCCTCTCCCCTCCCCCTTTCTGGTCATTTTCTGGCCCTTTTCCAAGCATAGTCAGTGAACTCTCCGCTCACATCTACGGATGATGAGCTTAGTGAAATCATTACACTGGACTAGATCTTGTACAGACTCATCCTGAATCTTCCCCTCCTCAAGTGTGTGAAAGGAGAGGAGAGAAAAGTGTTGTGTTAAGAACCTGCAAGATCCCCAGTACTGTTATCCCAAATAAGTCTCAAAAAATTGATAACACTTCTCTTCCTGTTGATGAAGAAGACCCAGAGAGGTGAAGTGAGTTATATACACTAGACAATAATTCACATCCCTCCCAGGCGCCTCCAGGGCAGTAGCTTCGGTTTCTACCTTTCTCATTGCAGCGGGTGACATTGAGTGTACCCATATGACACATTCTCTCTCTTTCTTTTTTTTTTTTTTTAGAGCAGAATTTACTTATTAGGGGAAAGAACGTTTCTGTCTGAGAAATGAACAGAAGGAGACCTGAAAGGGTTGCTCACTTATTATCTTTTAAGTAATTTACCATATATTTTTTCATTGGATCATTTTAATTTTTTTATTAATTTTACTGAGAAACAGATAGCAATGAGACAGTTTCAAAACTAATTAATAGGACAGTTTCAATAATTAATACATTGCATATTGTTATCTTCTTAGTGGTTATTCATAGTACCAGATGCAGACATGATATCCTGTCCAAATACTATTAGTACAAATCTTTATTCTCATTGAATTAAGAGAAAGTCAGTTGTATATCTATCCTAACTATTTTGTATATACAGATACAAAATGGTCCTTCCTTTGTATCCCTTTTTTTGTTTGTTTAGATTCGTTAGAGATGGGTATTCCATTGCCATTTAAATATTGTAGGTGTGTGAATTCAGCAAAATAATCCAATATAGTTCAGTAGTCCATAATAGTAGTGGGTTATCCATAGGACTGGCAATGTCAGAAGTTGTTAACGTGAGCCTTTCACAGCTCTGCGTATTAATATGGCTTTACTTTTATACCTCGTTTTTATACTTTTCTGCTGGATTGTTAAGAGCAAGATAAAGCAAGACTTATATAAGAAGAAATGTAACTTTTGTATCTGATAAGGTCAGTCAAGTTTGCTCAGGATTTATCTTGTAACCCTATATGACACATTCTCACAACCCCTGGCCTAGGAGCAGGCTCATAACTATTACTCATTGAACATTTGTTGAGTTAGTCAAATTACCTTAGCTAAATGTGATCAGCGGTGAGGAGATCACAGCTGGTGTTCAGAAGCCCGGATACAATTGTGTTCTCCGCACAAGGTTTGCACGCTTCCACAGCAGAGCCGTAGCTCTTTCCTATTAAACAGCAGCTAATTTCCCAGCTTATGGGCTTTTCCCAGGAAACCACACAGGTGCACTTCACCACAGCTTTACTTCCTGGTGGGCCCAGGTCTCTGAGGGCATGAACACACTTCGGTGAAGGGAATGTGGAAAGAGCTGGATTTAAAATGTCTTTCTAGGGTAGGGGACATAGCTCGGTGGTCTAAACGCCTACCTGGTAAACTCAAAGACCGGGGTTTGATCCCCAGTATCACATACAGTGCGGGCCTTGGAATCCTGTGCCAAGTACCCAAACTCAGCGTGGTGGCCCACTCCTGTAATCCCAGCACTGGGGAGGCTCAGTCCTGCACACAAACAGGAGGATCACTACGAGTAGCTAGGTCCAATAAACAAATCAAAATTTAAAAACAGAAGTTTCTAAAACTTGAGATTAGGATGAACTGTGAGCATTCCACTAACTATTGGTTTTCTCTATTTGCTAGGCTCAGGGAAAACATGGTAAGACAGATAAACATATCTGAGACTCCATGGATCCACATTTAGATGGTCACTCTCCTGGTGGCCTCACCCAGTGACAGCTAGAAGCCAGAGGCCCTCTCATGTCTGGTTACAAGCAAGCACGCTGTGGACATGCTGTCGTCTACATCCATTCTCCCTACACTGTAGCGAATTTGACACTTCATCGCCAGAATTTTGTGAAACATGGATCTGTGCTTATAGTTTATTAGGGGACTCTGCTCTCCAAGAGCCTCTCTAGGTCTGTTTTCAGCATCTACATGAAACCCCTTTCAAAAAAATAAACAAATAAATATAAACACAAATAAAACCAAACCAAGCAAAGAAGAAATAGTACAGAAATGAAGGCATCCAGGCAATATTATGTAATAGACAGTGCTAATCGGGATCTCTCTCTCTCTCTCTCTCTCTCTCTCTCTCTCTCTCTCTCTCTCTCTCTCCCTTTCTCTCTTCACTTCTCCCTCTTCTGTGTATGTGTGTGTTTTTCTTCTAGTCACCTCTCTCTGTTCATGCAGAGAGTCATCCAAGACCAAGACAAGACTGGCCTAGGATTTCTCTCACCTCAGCTCTCTCCTACTGCTGGCCTGGAGAGCTCCTCTGAGGCCTTTCGGTCCAGTTCACTAAGCACTGGGGGATGAGAGTCATCTATCCCTGGTAGACAATAAAGGTAAGAATTGTATATGTGGAATTTAAAAGTAGCAAAAAAACTTTGTGACAGTTAATCTTGATTGTCAGGTTGATGGCATTAACAGGCATCAGAGCTGTGATAAGACTATAAAGCTGATAATCTTATCAGTAGATCAGTCCATCAATGAATTCTGAGGTAAGCAGGCTATAAGAAGGCGGGGCCTCTGGAGGAAGTTGGTCAGTAGAAGCAGGCCCTGGGGTGGCGCTTCCCCCTCTCTGCTTCCTGGGTGCCACGAGGTGGGCCACTTTCCTCTGTTTTGCCCATTCTCCATGATGTTTCACAGCAGAGCCAACCAACCCTGGACTAAAACCCCTAAAACTGTAAGTTGATTAAAAAAAAAAAAAAAGTGTCAGGTATTGTGTCCCAGTAGTGAAAAGGTGACAAATACGTGCATCAGCAACCGTAAAAGAAATCTATGCCAAGCAATGTCTGTGGCAGACCCTCCTCCTGCCCTTGGAGGTGCAGTCTATTCCCTGTGACCAGCCTTTGGCCCAGCCTTATGCCTGAGCTTAGAGAGAAATTCCTATCTTTGTGTTGCTTCTCTCAGATTCACCTTCCTCCATAGAGGATTGGCAGGCATAGCAGAATTAGCCAGAACCAAATCTTGTCCTTGGGCCACTGGTGACTCCAGCTATTTAGATATATTCAGTGGAAGTTTCAAAGAGCAGAGAGGAAGAAATACTCTTTTCAATAATTATTATTATTATTATTTTTTTTTTGGCTGGCTCAGGCTGCCTTAAGGGCAGGTCTGGTAAGGCATGTGGAGCTGGGGCTTAAACTGCGGTATCCTGCGCCTGACTCTATTTGCATAAGCAGGCACTTAAACAACTGAGCTAACCGGCGTGCTGCAGCAATACTCTTTTCATATTCTGGAAATTATTTTTCCCAGAAATTCTCTTGTATCTTTCAAATGGCATTCCTAAACCTTGTTAATATACTCTAATGGCTAAGTCAGTTGTTCTTCTCAATTAGCAGTGTATAATTTGTTTTTAAAATTGCATGAGGATGGGAATTGGGGATGTACCTCAGGAAGAGAACATATGTTTTGTCTACACTGGGCTCTGGGTTTGGCCTCCAGCACCACAGGGGAAAAACAAAAAAGAAAGGAAAAGAAAAAGTTCTAGCCTTTTCATTTCCTTCATTTTCATAAAATTAACAATTTTAATTATCTTTATTAATGTTGCATTACATTCTTCTAAAATGGCTCAAACGTGGGTCATTAAATCATTAATCATTAAGTGCAATTTTATTAGTGTACATTCATTTTACAGAATATTGGTTTTCACTGTAACAATTTCATACACTCAAAAATGTACTAAGATCATATTTAGATGCTAAACTTTACAGAGAGATGAAAGCACTTTTTATGCCTTGTGGAGCAGCTTTTGGTAAATGCACATTAAATAGGGAAAATTACCCAACGACTTCTTACTTTTGCTTATCTCTGAACAGTCGCCCTAGAGGAGAGAGATTTCTCATTTAGATAATTCCTGTCTTGTGAGCCATGAGGTAGATGGAAAATGGCACATTGGGGTCAGGATTAAAGGTGCACCAGCCCACATGCAGCAAGGAAAGGCTTTACCTTGAGCACGGAAGAGGCTGCTCCTAGAGGCCGGTCTCCTGGGGCTCCTGAGTCACAGGGAGCGTGTGACACTCACCTGATTTGCTTCAGTACTGAAAGACACTGGGAAATTCATGCTTATGATTCCACTGTGAACTGACCGTATGAATCTTTTGAGCCTGCTGTTGAAAGAAACAGGCAGAAACTAAGAGACCCAACATGTGAGTCTGCCAGTTGATGAGAAGGAAGGTGCTTGCCACGGGTGGTGAAATGTCTGGCAAAATGAACCATTTTTTTCATGGCATCATTAAAATCAACAAAGATCATCTCCGAGATTTAAGTGATTTGTTCAAATAGAATGTTCCAACATTAAAGTTAATCTCTGCATAGCTTAAATTTATCATCTTAGAGATAAACATACAATTTTTAAGGTTTAGTAAAATATATCAGGGCACATATAAATGGATACTGAATTATGGTGAAGCGTGTTTGGAGGAGGGGAGAGGAGGAGGAGGAG
>NW_004524704.1:7899261-7913867 GCF_000260255.1 Octodon degus | reverse complement strand
GAGGAAGAAGAAGAAGAAGAAGAAGAAGAAGAAGAAGAAGAAGAAGAAGAAGAAGAAGAAGAAGAAGAAGAAGAAGAAGAAGAAGAAGAAGAAGAATTGGGATATTTTTTGGAGTTTGATGATGTTTTCCTCCCCCAGGAAAAGTCAATAACTTGATTATATATAATTGAGCGTCTTTTAAAATGCAAGTGTTGCCATTGAAGTTGAGTATTTTTAGAATTAAAATACTGAAGAGTAGAAAAGGAACCCATTTTCTGTGCTCTCGCTCAAGTTGTAACACCCGGCCTTCTAACATTAGCTACGATATTCCACACTGTCTGTGAAAGGATGTGGAGGCAATGGTCCACGGAACACCCTTGCTTCCCAGCCTCTCTGCTGAACTTTATATCGGCAGTTACCTGACAGAATAACACAACACTTGCTCTCACTTCTAAGCATCTGTAATTGCATTGCATTTTCTATCTTCATTTTGTAAAAGATTAAGAAAATAAATGAAGTAGATGTGAAACACAACCAGCAGCTCGATATGTACTCATCATGGAGTCCAGTTGTCATCTATGGACACTTGGGTAGATAATGGAAAGCTACAATGTCCATTAAACTGACCATGAACAAGCAATCATCAGCTTTTAAATTTATGTATTATATTTTCCTTATGTAAAAGATATTAATAGAGTGCTACATGTGCAGAAAACGCCCATAGAAGCTTGCTGATGCTAAGATTTTTAAATCACACATAGTTCATTTTGCCTTAAGGCTAGATTTTTAAAAATCACAAAAGATTACATTGAGGTAAGGAATGAAACAGCACTGTCAGTAGGACAAGTGCCTTCTCCCTACATCTCCCTCAGGAACCTCAGCAGAAAGAGTGGAGAAATGGAAAAAATAGCTTTAGGTGCCAGGGATTTGGGATTCCTGGGTTTCTGCCCACTTTCCTTTCCTCTGTGTCACTATCATTAAGATAATTGAGAATTTTGTGCATAAATATTAGCATTGTTTTGAAAAAGTCGCAAGTGGAAGATTGTGCAGTATTTATGCTGGGTAAATTGGCATCTCTTTATTCTCACATTTTAATATCTAGCATTATTGCTTATTGCAATTTAAATAATGACAGTGCCTCCCATTCTCATTTTCTATTGAAACTTGAAATTTCATAATCATGCAGTTAAATGCTCACTGTAATAACTGTTATGCACCTGTATGTTCCTATGAAGACCACTTTTATTGCGTATGCCTTTGTTTCCGCAATGCGAGGGTGAGCATTTGTTTCCAATACAATTCCAAACTGTTCTTAATGTAAGCATCAGGCTTCCATCAGCCTCACAAATGCACAAGCAACAACACTCCAGTAAGCATCAGTATTCTTATCTCTGTTCCTCCAGGGAAGACATTTTCACTTTGATAATTTTGCCTATATTTTTAGGATTAAATTATGCCTGTCTCCTACTGGACCAGGGCATGCTCATTTATCATTAAGAAGGGGCCCTTTCTCTTAACACTGAGCAAACAAATGGCCCTGATGTCAAACCTAACTTTTTACAAAAGTTTTCTGGCGTTTCAGACCATTGAACTATTTCATCTCTTTCCCTGATAGCAGATAACTGCCTGCATGTGTTTTTGGTGATGGAACAAGAGGCAGAAGAGAAACAATGTTCGCCCTTTCTGCCAAGTGACCAGTACAGTTCTTGGTCCTATTCCTGTTTGGGGTCTGTGATCAGCGGTAAGATGTTAGTTATGGGGGTGGGCAGTGTGGCTCAGTAGTAGCGTGCATCACAAGCACGGCTCAAGGCTGTGGGCTAGATTCCTAGCACCACAAGAAAAATTGATTCTCAGAATTGAGTGAGAAGTGAAGATCGAAGGAATTGGCTTGGACACATAATAGTAGGTGAAACTGAGTCGGAGTCATTTCTTTTCGTGTTTTCTCTGCTTTAAACTGAACGTTCTTTGTTAGCAAGCCTGCTACTGATATCACTAGGCTTTAGACAAAATTAACAAACATGCTTTTTCAATGACATGCTCTATTCAAATAAGTTTTCTGGCTGCTATATGTATATTGCTTTATTTCAAGACCTGTGAAGTCGGTGTTACCTCCTCCGTTGAGGCTTGTGGAGTTAATACCCCCAACACGATCATGGCAACAAAACGTGGGACTGTCACTTCAAAACAGCTTTTGAGATTCCGGCACCTTGGCTAGTGTAGTGACACAGACCAGCTTCCACGCCCTAGAGTCATTCTGTTCTGCAGACTGTATGTGTGTGTCAATGAAACTTTGTCTCACTACAGAATGACCACATTAAAAAGACACCCCCATCAGAATGGCCGTCATCAGGAATACAGAAAAATGAATTAAAACAGTGAGTGCTAGACGGCTCAGTGGATTAAAGTGCCTGCTTAGGCAGATGCAGGGAAGGGGGTTCAATCCCTGGCAGGCAGTGTTGGCCTCGCTCTTGGTGTGCACTGAGAGAGTGATTGAGACAGAGTGTTGGCGTGTGCCTGTAATCCCACCATTTGGGAGGCTGAAAACAGAAGACTCACTATAAGTCCAATCTACATAGTGAAATCTTGTAGACCCTGTACTAAATACAAGAAAGAAAGAAAACAGCGAGTGCTTGCAAAGATGTAAGGGAAAGAGGAATCTTTCTACATGGTTAATGGGAACGTAAAATAGAACATCCACAATGGAAATCAGTAAGGCGATCCCTCAAAATAATAAACATACATATACCATTTGAGCCAGGCATGGTGACACCCACCTGTGATCCCAGCACTCAAGAGGCTGAGGCAGGAAGATCACCGTAAGTTCAAATTCAGCCTGGGCTATATAGTGAGTTCAAGGCCAGCCTGAACTACAAAATGAGATACCATCTATCTATCTGAGCCTAAACTTCATAGCAAGACACTACATATCTAAAAGGAGAAAAAAAAAATTAAGCCAACACATTATCTAAAACACACACACAGGGGCCTGCCCCTTAGCTCAGTTCTTTAAGTGGCTGCTTCAACAAAGCAGTCAGGCTCAGGTTGCTGTGGTTCGATCCCCACAATTCAAGCCAGCCAAACCTGCCCTGAAGGCGTTCAGAGAAAAAAAAGAAACACTTCTGCTTTTGTAAATAGGATATCATGTCCGCATCTTGTACAGCAATTAACCACTAGGAAGAATGTATGCAATGTGTTAATTATTGCAACTGTCTTAGCAATTTGATTTGAAACTATCTCATTGCTATTTGTTTATCAATAAAATTATGGGGAAAAAAAATAAAATAAAGCACACACAAAAGAAAACTAGATGAAAGGTGTTGCAAGCTTCCCAGTACAAGAAATAATAAATATTTAAGGAGAGGGAAATGCTAATTAACCTGAGTTGATCATTATGCATTATATACGTATGTACAAAATTATCATACTTTATTCCTAAATACACATAATTGTGATCAACTAAAAATTTTTAAAGATTAACACAAGTTAAATATTAACAATCCAGATACAAGTTAAGAGCAAAACAATTTTGTGAGTCATTAGTAAAAACGATACATAATTTGCTTCAACTATCACTAACCAATACTAAGCAAGTTGTTAAACTTTCTAATCTGGGTGTATAAGTGAACACCTATAATCCCAGATGCCCTATTTACTTTTCTCATTGCTGATACAAACTACTCAACCCTCAAAGATAAAGAAGGAAAGGTTTATTGAGCTCACGAGCTGTAGAGGTTTCAGTCTATGATCACTTGGTTCTAAGGCGGGGTAGGACAGAAGGCAGGTATCAGAGAGGGACAAAACAGTGCATGGTAGGCAGAGCATGACAAAGCGAGAAGGGCAGCCACAGTTCTTGTTCTCCTCAGATCTTGGCCGTGCTGTGTGGAATGAGTCGCACTCACCCTTTCAATCCTACTGCCCTTGAGCCTAGCTTTTGCCATGCATCTTTCCCAGCATCCCACACTGTAGATCCCACCACCTCTGGAAGAGCCCCACATGTGACTTTACGAGGCTTTGGGAGGGACATCTAAACACCAGCCGTAATATTCTGTCCTTGACCATCTTAAAATTCATGCATATCCCTTTATGCAAAAGGCATTTAGTCCATCTCCAAAAGCTTCCAAAGTCCTGAAAATTTCAGCATTGCTGAAAAGTCCAAGTCCAAAATCTCCTCTGTGGTTTAAAGCAAACTCTCAGCTGAAGCCTCCATACAAATGAAAAGAAACTTAAACATTTCCAACAATCAGTGGCACAAGATAGACATCTCCATTCCAAAGGTACAAATGGGAGATACCAAGGACTGAGACCAAAGTCCAATATCCAGCAGAGCAAACATTAAGCATGACAGTTCCACTTCCAGCATCCCCGGCAAGCTGTGGCATGTTGTGAACTCCAAACAGCTTGCGGGACTCCACCCTCCAGCACTGCAGATGGCTGTAGCTCCCATGGCTTCCCCCTGAGACTGGCTCTGCTCCCTCCTTACAGTTTTCCTCAGACAATATGTTGCAGAATCCAAGAGATCAGAGAGACCAATGGGGAAAACAGATTGTCTCATGTTTTTACCAGCATCATTTCTATTTGCATTCTGGTCTTCTGAGCTCTGACCAGACTCTCCCACCAAGTACAACCCATGGTATTTCAGCTCTACTTTTTCTGTTGGCAACTCCAAACCTTTCTACTCTGCCCACAAGCCAGCTCCAAAAGTTTCTGAATCACATAGTCAGACACAGTCACAGCGACGGCCCCACTTCCCTGTTATGAAAGTCTGTTTTACCTTTCTCAATGCTGAGAGAGAACACACAATAGGTGAGGTTTGGGGGAGGGGACTGGTCATGAGTGTGTACTGTGCATCAGTGGATCAGTCCATGGATGGTTTATGGCTAAACGTGACTTGAGAGGTGAAGCCTGATAGAGGAGGTGGGTTACTGTGGCATGGCCTGAAGGTTTTATCTCTTCCACACCCTTCCTTCCACACCCCTCTCTCACTCCTACTGTCATCCCATGAGCTATGTCTCCTCTTGCATCCCACTCTGCCATTCAGCTCAGATTTAGAGCCACCCAACTATGAACTGAAACTTCCACAGACAGTGAGACAAAATAAATCTCCCCTCCTTTAAGTTGTGGGTGTCTGCTATTCTATCCCAACAACAAAAAAAGCTACTAAGACACACAAGGAATTTAGCACCTAAGGGTAAAGATTCCATAGATTAAAAATTAGTTACATACAATTTTTAAAACAGGTAAACAAAGGAGATAAATGGCTTTTTGTTTGGTAGAAATTGACTACTAGCTGTGCAGATCAGAGAATCTCTATGAACACAGATGGAAGTAGTCAGGTACAAAAACAAAGGAAGGTACCTACTGGTGAGCACACACAGACCTCTCCCACACATAGCTGCATCTTCTAGGAGTTAACTGCAGCCCCCATCAGACCTGTGACTGGTAGATTCTTGCATCTTTCAGCAAATTATAGTCTTTCTTTGCTCTGTCTTCTGTAAATTGAAGGGACTAGTTTTTAGGATTAGCTGTCCATAGCTGTACATCCAGGTCTTGATGAGAACAAAGGGAGAAACAATCCTAGAAAAGGAAGAGAGCTCTCTTCTACATTCCCAAGACAATGACATTGGCAGGGAAAGTGAGCTTTGCAAGACTGAGCAAAGATGGCAGCTCTTCCCCAGGCACAAGGGTCTACTTCTGGAACAACCTCTCTCCACAGCCACAAGAAAGTAATGTTTGACATGTTTTCTTTCTATCCTTTGGGGGAAATGTAATTCTCTTTTACTGTCATGGCTTTCGTGGTAAAATGGGTTGCAGGCTGGTCTTTGAATTCAGGCTAATTGTTGGGGCTACTTGGTGGGCTGCCTGGATTTGGAGGACTTCTACCCATTAGATTTCTAGGGCATTATCTCATGATGCTATAATTGAAGAAATATAAGTTCTACATGAAATCCAACATTGGCACATAGTAGATATCCAGTAAGGGACCACTGAAAATCAGGTAAGCCATGCTTGAATCATGCCAAAGGCAGTTTTCCCAGTGCTATTACACTCCATTTACCAGCAGTCAACAAGTCCAGGGATCTTGCCAGAAATGTGAGATTTTCCCTCTTCTCTTGTACATTGTATTATCAAAACATTATCATAATTTCCAAAGGAAACTATGTCATAAAAATAGACACTGAGCCAATGGACAATTAAACCTACACTAATAAAAATATGCAGACTGTGTTCTCAGGCAAATGCAAATGAAATAACATTAAGTGAAAATGTCAAATAAGACTTATTATATATACTCTATAATTATTATAATGACTATATGTGAAAAGAATCAAAAGAGGCCCAGAAATGATTTTTTAAAGTGGTTTAAGTACAAAGGATAGAGATGTAATTCCTTGTGAAAGTGATTTAAAAATTATCTATCTTATAATGAACATATCATGTATTTTTATCTCATTGATGTTAAATATCTAAACTATGCAGAGAATGTAAAATACCCTATATAATTTCCCTTCCCCGAGGGGTAGCTACTTTTAACAGACCAACTGCTGGAATACTTCCAGATTTTTAATGCATATACTGTACATGCAGCACATTTGCACATATTTCTCCACAAATGGAGCCACAATCCTCCACCTCATTTATAACAAGACTATTTATTTTCAATATCAATAGCTTCTTATTATGATGGAAACAATATAAGCTAAAAAAAAAAATCTTCAAACGAAAAAGAATGAGGGATCAATTTAGACACAATCCTGAAAATCCAAAGACAACAGCACATGGTTGGTGGATTTTTTTTTTTTAATTGCTACCGAGACCCCTATTGGGGGGAGCCCAATGTTCCCTCCCGTGCAACAACCTGGTCACCGTGCCTCCTTCTCTATGCTCAGCAGGGAAGGAAATAGAGGAATTCTGATGGGGCGGGGGGGAGGGGAACGTGACTTCAGCACCATCTGTCATTTTGCGTCTGACCTGTCAAGACAAGGCCCAGTGGACTTCTCTGCAACGAGGAAAAAAGAAAAAGTTGCTTCTTTTTTTAATTAAATAGATGTGTGTCCCAGGGAGTCCGTAAGTGAGCTGTGTACAAATGACAGCTGAAGAGCTGCCAGACACGCGCCCCGGACCTCACGGGCTTGCTTTTGATTTTTCTCGCTTTATACCCTTCTTTCCAAGGAGAAGGGCAATCCATATTTTCTGGGTCTCCAGTCTGTGTCCCTCCCTTCCCAAGGGACGCTTCTCAGCCGAACGAGGTTATTTTTCATTATCCTCGTGTCATTCTAGCTAACAGGACTGAGGTTTTCCCGAGGTCACGCAGTGGTGTTGATCCATCTTACAGCCAGGCAGGCTGGAAAAACGCCTTCTCGTCCCTCTTTCTAACTACCAGGGTAACGAAGTAACGGGAGGTGATACAGGTCAGCATGTGGCGTCCCCTCAGCAAGCAGAGACTCAGGAGGGGAAGCCGCCAAAGGCAGTCTAGGAGGAACAGACCCCCGTTCTCAGCGACACTAGCCCGAGACCCTACCGGTGGGAAGTCTCTGAATACCAGCCGTGGTTCACAGTGCAGTTTTCTGAGGTGGGGTCTAAGGCATGAAGTAGAGCTTTAAAGGGATTGGTGATGTACCCTCCTCCGGCTCAAAAAGAAAAGCAACCTTCTGGTTACACAGATACTGCTGATGCTCGAGTCTCTGGCCAGATCGCTTCAGGCCTCTTGCCATTTCAGCACAGTTGCGCCGTGATGCCAGTGTGCCTTCCTCCAAAGCCTCCTCCCCCTCCCCCGGGCTCTCTTCAGACACACTTTGCTCCCCACATAGAAAGCTGAGTAGCTCGAGTCTTTATCCCTTTGGGGTAGGCTTGGGCCTGTGAGACTGACAAGGAAGGACCAAAGCCTTGCCTCAAGGAGGGACAGCCTAGACTATGTTTTACACTCTTGTGTCCCCTGTGGAATCTGACAGAGGTTGGGGGTTCACCAGAAACTGCTTAGTTTCTTTCTGTCCCACTGCCTGGAGGGGAACACTGTCTTCTAGGGTTTTACTGAGAGTCCTTCCTAGTAACTCCCTTCACACATGCGCTCGTCTCAGCTTCCTCTTCTAAAAAAACCTATCCCAAGCCAATATACAGAGTCTACCGTATCTTTGCCCTAGAATTTATTTTCTTTTATTTTTGGCTTTTTAGTTATTTTTCATCAGTACCTGTCTATAGCACATAATAATTGCATTCCTTGTGGGGAGTCACTACCCGTATAGACCACCTCTTAATTTTTTTTCCATCTGTTTCCCATCCTATGTCCCCTTTGCTTTCGCAAAAGATGTATCTACTTATTTCCTACTCTTTATCTTTTATGCTGGTCTTTTTTTTTTTATCTTAGGGAAGGATCTGCAGGGTGTTCAGGGTCTCACTACTAGATTGGACTCGTAGTGATCCGCCTGTTTACAGCCTCCCAAGAGCTGGGATTACAGACCGGGCACAGCAGGCCTGGGGATCAAATCTGGGACACAGAGCCTGCTTGTAGGCACTTTAATCCGCTGATTTATTTGGCAGGCCATACGTTGCTCTTTATTCATACGAAAGAAATCAGGCGAAGTTTAAGCTGTGTGTTTCCAATGACCCGTCAGAACTGAGGAGCCGCACAAGCAAGCCATCACTAATGAGCTGCAGGCCTAGTTAGAGGCAAAAAAACGCAATGAAGGAAGTGGATGAGCACAGATGTGGCGTAGAGAAGAAAGGAAGGATGATGGAGACGAAGTGCTATCAGCGCACTTGATATCTGTAAAGTCGAAAGAAGAATGAAAAGCTCTAGCTCAGGTCTGCAAATTAATGGCTGTTTGGCCTTAGATGAGTCGCTCACGTCCCTGAGCTCCAGTTCTCTTATCTGTGCGCAGGGATCATAATATCCATCTCATAGGATGATGGGGAGGATCAACTAAGGCCATGGAAGTAAAAACACCACAGAGCTGAACATTGAGCATAGTGAAATGCTGCCATTACCAAGCATTCTTTGAGCCTTTGACTACATTTGTATTTAACTAAACTATAAAAAAGCACTGAAGAGGCCCGCCTGCTGCGTGATGATGTCAGGACGCGCAAGGCTGCCAGAAGGGCAGGCAGCAGAAGGTGGCGGGGAAGGGAGGGGAGAGAAGGGGAGGAAAGGAGGAAGTGGAGGAGGAGGAGGAGGAGGAGATGGACGGCCCAGACTTGGCCTCTAGGGTCTTCTACAGCTGAATCCTGAGCATGGTGAACGTGGAAGACCTGAATGCCATCATCATGGCCCAGAAGAACGTGTTGGACCGCTTCGAGAAGACCAACGAGGTACTGCTGAACTTCAACAGCCTGCCCAGCGCCCGCCTGCATCAGATGAGGGAGCGCTTCATGCATCACACTTGGACATTGATGGAGATGAAGCGGGACTTGGACAGCATCTTCTGCAGGATCGGGACACTGAAAGGGAAGCTGGCCAGGCAGCACCCAGAGGCTTTCAGCCACATCCCTGAGGCCTTGTTCCTGGAGGATGACGATGAAGACCCCATCCCGTGCTGGCATCACCACCACTATTGCCACCTCTGAGCAGAGCACAGGCTCGTGTGACACCATCCCAGACACCATCTTGGCCTCCCTCAGCCCTGGCTCCGAGGACCTATTCTACTGGTTCCCATACTGTCAATGGCCACAGCCTGACAGACACTGAGGAGACACCAGGAGAGTAGCCCACCCTGTGCGCCTGGTGGCCCAGGATGTGGTCCTGGGTGTCTGATTTCCACTGCCCCTCCCACACCACAGTACTTCTGCAGGCCCTGGGCCATGCCAGGCCACACCCAGGTCTTCAGAGCCAGGCCCTGGGCATTCTCTAAACAGTGCTTAAAATGTCCCTAGAGACTAGAGCTAGAGATTACTCTTCTGGCCAGGACATCCTGAAAGTGGATTGCAGTCACACCTGAGTTTGCCCTGGCCACCCTGTGCCCCGCTGCTACTTCTGCTTTCTCTGCTCCTTCTCTGCAGAATCTGGAACCCTTTCTCCAGCTGTTGGCTTGGGTGTTCTGAGCTGGGCACAAGGCAGAAGACAGAGCCTGCCACACAGCCTTGAGCCCAACCTGGCCAGGTTGGAGTTTCTGACCAGAAGTGAGGAACTTGTGGCCTGGAAGGTGTCACCCAGGTCCTCCTTAACCACTGAGGAAAAGTTTAATGGAATATTTTTGTACCTGATGTTTGCAGATGCTGTTGGGAAGTTACAAATAAAAGACTCTGTCACTAAGACAGAAAAAAAAAGCACTGAAGAAATGATACTCTAAGAGGGGTTTCTATCCATCAGAATTATCACAACAAATGCATAAAAAGAGCTAAAGACCAGGAAAGTATGTCTCTATCTCCAAACACATGTGAACAGCAAAGTTTCCCAAGAATTTAGAAGACAGAGAAGTCACAGTTGTCCTATAGGAAGAACTCCCACCTACTCTAAGTTTTTGAACATTCCTAGCATCATTGGTAATTAGTTATTTAGCGTCAGCCTTTTCCACCAGATTATAAAATAAAAATTACATCTGAATTATTCACCTAAGCATGCACAGTGCCTCACAGAGAAATCAGTGTGAACTCCAACAGGATTGATGCTAACAGGATTGATAGCAAGAGAAAAGCTGAAGAGAGAGGATAAGGAGTATACTATAAAAAGTTTTGACTGCCAATCCAAAAGTCAGACATTTGTCTGGGGAAGAAGCACTGAAGATTTTGCAGCAGAATAGCATGAGGTCATTGATGTCACTGAAGCATCTTTCTTCTAGCAGCGTGTGGGATTTATGGCAACCCATGTAACTTGGATTTAGCACAGTTAAGAGAATTGATGTGTTAACAGGGCAAGGGGTGAGGGGAGTTAAGGAAGTGACTGAAGAACACCACTTACCAGAATTGCCAGCCATGGCTATGTCACCTAACCATGTTCTATGTCCCCTTTCATAATGTAATCAGAGATTAAATTTTCACGTTCAAGAAGATACAGTTTAAGTGCTTCACTATTTCCAGCACAAGTCCTGGTAAAGAATAAATGTCCATAAAGCTTGGCTCCAAAGGCCAAGTCCTCTCTGCATCCATCTGTAGCTTTCTCTGTAGGCAGCATTTAGCCTACTGTAGGCATCTCTATGACCTTCTAAGGCAACCTGTGCCATACTGGTATTACGGGCATAACTGAAATTCAATACACATTGACATGATAGTCCATTTGCCCAGAAAAATTTATCCTGGGCCTTGGCGTGGTACTGGCAATCAGAAAACCTAGATTCTATCTCCCTACTTAGAACTAAGGAGATATATGATACTATGTAAATTTTTAAATAATTTTCCTTAGTTTTCTTATCTTAAAAATGGTGCAGTTGAACCAGATTCCTGATTTTCAAACGTAGATAGTCAGAGCAAACACCTATGAATGTGTGCAGACAAACTAAACCTACGGAATCAGAGTCACAGAGAACTGGACTCAAGATGAGTAAGAGTTTCTCAAGTGATTCTATAAAGTCAGCTTGGGCCTAATCCAAATAGATGCATTCAGGAGCTATGAGCTTTTCTCTTCCCCAGATCTTAACATTCTCCTTAGGAATTTTGCTTATGATTCCTATGCTACACGTACACAAGTGTCCAGAAATGCAACCTTAGGAATACAGCACCTGGATTGAAAAGGGGCATGGGATATTACTAACCATGTAAAGAATTTCCCCTAATTCTTTCCACCCCAACCTTCTCCAAGTCCCTCCTTTCCCCCAGTGTTCTGAGAGTTCTCTGGGTTGTACACCCACACACCTTCTCTTTTACTTACAGTAGCCTTCTACACTTTTTCTCTTCTGTTCAAGTTCTGATTTCATTGGGTGTTTCTCTTCCTGGGAGTGACACGTGTCATCTCTGCAGCCTGAGATTTCCTCTCTCAAAATATTTTTATGTTACTATTGTTCCCAAGTCCTGCTGATGCTGTTTATATCATGCTGAGCCAAGGGGGAGGCCATGAACAAAAGCCACCAGGCCTGCTGAGACTGCTGACGGAAGGGACCTTAGGCATCCCTAAATCACAAGGCAAGCAAATAGGTCTCTCATTGCTATGATAGATCAATTGCTGCTGAGAAACCTCAGGCTGCAGGAAGGTTAGTAGGAAATATTAAGACCTATTAAGTATGACTGGTATGGGTACAAGGTGAAAGAGTGGTGCCATGCCAGGGACTTGCCAGCCAGTCCAAATTCCCTCTTTTCTTTTTGGCTATGTATTTTGTTTTTACAGATGAGAGCACTGAAGCTCAGAGGAAGATTTACCCAAATTTACACAAATACTGCTGAGCCACTGACCCTGGCAGATTTTGGTTAGTGGCAGCTATCCAATGTAGCTGATTTGAGGCTTATGATAGTGTGTGTGTACATGTGTGCATGCGCGTGTACATGAGTGCATGTGTACACATTTATCCCTTCAGTTACCCAAGCAATAGTTCATAATACAATACAGTATATAAACTGTGTGGATTTTTTCAGATGTTTATATTTCCTTTTAAAGGTTAAAAAAAAAATCTCTGTAAGCTTTATCCAAGCAGCATTACCTGAAGACAACTACTTCCTGCCTTTTCTAACAGTTATTTCTCTTTGGTTAAGGGGTCAGCTATAAAGTAACGCTTCCTTTGCAGAAAGCGTGTGCCGCTGGACAGATTAGATAACTCGAAGGATTTGCAGCACATGGCAGAGCCTTTAACCTCCAGGTCACTGTTTCATCTCTCACCCAGATTAGGCCTGACAGCTGCTCCCGTGCCTCCTTGGAAGGGACCGCCCAGCTGTTTGCCTCGAGATAATTGGCATCAAGATACAGAACTATTTTGAAACTTTCAAAATACATTTTGTCATTCCTTTTACTGCAGTTGTCTGTCATTGTAAAAATCAGAAGAGCTCCACAAAAGTCTCGGAGAGATTTAGCTGGCACGGAGCAAGGAGACTCTGAATACGGAACATGTATTGATTTCTGGCTCCAGAGCACAGTGTGCAAGCCATTGGGAGAAAAGGCTTTCACCACATCTGATGCCGGGTCCGTGACAGGAGGGCAACAGTGCTTCATGAAGAAGCATCTCCCTGGCCACTTACCAATAGACTTCTTGCTCCCGCACCATCCTGACTCTTCTCCAGTGGTCTCCAAAGCATTTGGAACACATCTTGCTTATAGAAGCTATTCCCTGTCTTGGTTGCATTCCACTGGCCCATAACTACATAATGGACTTCACCTCAGCAAATATCCACTTACGTTGTGACTATTGTGGTGGCTTATTGTATCATAAGAAAGGAGAGTGAACGCGCACCGTCAGCTGTTACTCTGTCTTTGTGTTTATTTCTGTTATTTGTTTCTACTCTTTAAAATAAAAGAATGTAGAGTGGGAAGAGTATATTTCAAGTGGGAGTTTTTATATTATTGCCCTAGAGTGATAATTTCTATCTTTTTCCATTAAAAGACTCCTCGCATTCCAAACTATATCCCCACTTCCCCTCTCAGCTCCTTATACCTATCACCATGATTATGCTTTTTGTATCATGGAATAACAAAATATTTTTATATCACAGGTCTCTGGAACATTTGTAATAATTTCTCATTTCCTGGTACTCTATCTACTGATAGAGAAAACCTTGACAATAGGACTGGCTCATGAATGCCTTGTGGTAAGAATTCATATCTGCTGAAACACACAGCAGAATATGCTTTATCTTACAATTAACCTTTATCTCCATAAATGTCAGCAATAATAAAAATAAGTTGCAGAGTGTAGAAGCAAGTCAGCGGCAATTTTCATCCCAGATCACTCTTTATTTATATCTCAAATCTTTCCGCAGGAGATTACACTCCAATGACCCTTGTGAAACACTTGCCCTAATATTTCTGCTGCTGCTATTGTTGTCATTAATGGTAGTTTCTCTGCTTTCAGAAATATCATTAGGAAATTGTTGAGAATAATTACAGAGCATTGTTAAAGTTGTTTATTGAAGGGAGATATTTTGGAGAATTGTGGCACAATGGAGAGATCACTGGATTAACAGTGAGAAAGCCTCATTCCCTATAACAATTCTTAGGCCACAGTTTTGTTATTTGCACTTCAAACAATGAAGTCATATTATAAAAATGGTGTCAGCATGTGTTTTTGGCCCAGTTAAGATATTGTGAGTGTTGAAGATTGAATTACGTGCCTCCAAAGTTCATCTGTGAAATCTAACTCTCAGTAGGACTGTTTTTGAGATTGGGCACAGGGGAGCAAACGAAAGTTAAATAAGGTCATAAATATGAAAGCTTAACCCAGTATGCTTAGTGCCCTTATAAGAAAAGAGAGTTGCAGGAAGGTAGGAGCCCAAGAGAAAGACCCTCTGTGAATACCACGAGGAGAAGCCACCTGCAAGCTGAAGAGGGAATCGGGGAAAGCAGCCCCGCCCACCTCTTAAGGTTGGACTTCCGGTCTCTAGAACTATTCTGAAGAATTGTCTGTTAAGTCTCTGAGCCTGCCTCATTTTATTCTGGTGACCTCAGCAAACTACTGTATTGGAAATTTCCCTTTAAATATGTTTAAAGAATTTCATTTTTAAAGACCCCAGATTTAAACAGTTTTATAGTGTAAGTAGTGTCTTCTTCTTGGAATATATAT
>NW_004524704.1:7896062-7898836 GCF_000260255.1 Octodon degus | reverse complement strand
AGACAGAGATGGAGACAGAGAGTATAACAAGGATAAAATAGTACTGAATATTTAAACTAGAGTTTTTGCACAGGCACTGTTGTCTAGGAACTGGATAAGAAAAGCTTTCTTAGAGATCAATATTCTAATCTCAAATAATATCCATCAAACAGGAACCCTAACATGAATACATTTTATTAGCAGGAATTTGACAATGGTGTTCACAAATAGTGATGGAAGAGGACACTACATAGGAAAAATCTTTTTAAAATTATTGCCTTGCGTAGAAAAGAACAAATGTAGGAAGGAATAAGGCATTCTTGCCTTTGTTATTTCCCCTTTGATTTTGTATACAATAACTAAGATCGCCAGTGTCATGCATGCCCACATATTATGTAAAGATTTACGTTGACTATAATGGCGATTGGGTGGTGCTTCCCAGGTTTCCCTTCAATATGACCATACCGTTAAAGTGAATCCTGAACACCTATGGGAAATCATTCAGGGCTGCCAATTTATGAGGATGAGTTTCTACCCTCTGAGTGAACAAACGAGTGAGAGAAACTCAGGAAGAAAAGACGTGAGCTATCATGCAAACTAAAGGAAGTACGGCCCAGGAGTGGCTAGAAAAGTGTCCAGCATGCATTAAGGAGGGCAGGGACATCGATAGAGGAGGTGGCCGTGGAGCACAGTGAGCAGTGCTAAGCAGGATCAGATGGGAAGGCTGAGGAACTCACCTGCCCTCTGAAATGTGCAGGCCCACAGGTACCACCGAGTGCACGGTAGGGGTAACAGGAGGTGACCCTGGGCCCTATGGGAACCAGACCATGGATTTTGAGTTATTCAAAAGCCACCAAAAATACTTTGCCTAGTTTGCGTTTTGAGACTCCCAATTTTAAGGATTAAAAAAATAAGGAAAGTATAGTTTTCCTGCATTACGGTGATGGAAGAGAAAGTTTGCTCCTTCTTCCATCTCCCAAAGCTCAGTCCAGGAAACACTACTGTGTCCAAGACAAAGCTATGATACGATACAAACGAAGCGACTGGACAGAAGGAAGAGTCCACACACTGGTGGTGCTGAGTGTTTGGCAGACACACTCAGTATTTTTCAGCTCGTGTAATGACAGCTCCCTCCTCACTTGCATCAGTGCATCACACACAGCCCTTGTGCGCACGTTGGCATTCTGTATCTGCCAATCACTGCGTGACCTAGAAAACATACGCCTTCTTTGTGTACTGTTTTCCTTCTCTGTCTAATGCAGCTAAAAGAAGCTACCTAATGTGTCTTGTGAGCATTCGATGAGATGATGCATCTGGAGGTGTTCGTTACCTATAAAATGTACAACAAGTAAGATTTTTCTTAGAACAACTTTCGAGTGGAAGAGT
Source organism: Octodon degus (assembly GCF_000260255.1). Taxonomy (NCBI): domain Eukaryota; kingdom Metazoa; phylum Chordata; class Mammalia; order Rodentia; family Octodontidae; genus Octodon; species Octodon degus. The sequence goes on along the minus strand of NW_004524704.1, from coordinate 7,897,471 downwards.
AGGAGAGGAAGGGGAGAGCGAGTGGGGGATGGCAGGGGGACAAAATGCTCCGTAGACGTACTGCACCAGAAGGTGGCAGCCTTTTGTGTGTTAGGCAAGTCCTTGTATCCCTCTAGTGAGCATTTCGTGGGAAAGTGTAGGAGATGAAGACTTTTTTCTTGGGTCTTGTTTTGCTTAAACTATGGGGAGAGGACATGTGGAAAAGTTACAGGAAGCAACGTCTTAGGAGCCGCATTAGGAAGTTACTTGTTCTCTGGCCCGCACTGCCTGCCATAGCGCCTCCTTAAAAATGCCTGGATTGTTGCCTGGTGTGGTTGGCTCTGTCTCCTACACTGTTCATCCATGCTCAGCATGAAATAACGGGACGCTCTCTGATTGTGGAGATGCTCTGGGTACAGTTGTACAAAATGATCGCAACTTTCAGAGGCTGCTGGTCCGTCTTGCTGGGAAGGGCAAGCAGGGAGGCGCTTCCAGAGCTGTCACAAACAGCGTTGATGTGAACAAACAAACGTGCCCTCGAAGGGCCAGAAGACACAGAAAATGGTCAGCGAGAGAAGTGATTCAGCTTCCAGGAGGAAATACATTCTACCTGTGATTGCAAATCCCAACTGCCTTAGGATGATTCACAAATTGTCCCCCTACGGAGCCCTGAAACAGAACCAGCAGCACACCTTACATGCCATCACTCTAACAGCGCTGTTAGTCAATATGAATGGGTAGTCCTTAAAATAATGGCTCATCTAGTAGAGTTAAAATAAGTAGAATATATTGTTTCTCATCACTTCTTTTAATGATATGATGGTCACCTGGACGTATATGCAAAGCCAACATTCCAGAAAGCACATTTTGCACATTTTGCTCTCTCTATAGTGTGTTTAACAGAACTGAATAGACTTGCAGTGTGTCTTTTATTGGTAATGGAGAGGCTGGATATATGTCAAATCTATAAAGAGCTTTAATTACCTATTTTTTAATTGCTTTCTAAGAAAACTACTTGTTACCTACAATAGAGGGGGATAGAGTAAAGATGGAGAAGAAGAGAGAAAGCCACACAAAGGGGTGCAATGCAGCCTCTGCAGATAACATTCAAGAGTATATTTATTAGCTTCATTATGATGATGGTCTCAGGAGTGTGCACATAGGTCAAAATTTGTCAAATTCTGTACATTAAGCATGCATGTTCATTAAACATGTGTTCAATGTATGTCAGTCATAGGTCATTAAAGCTGTTTTTCAAAAACTCAGAAATAAAGAAATAGATAAAATTGCTCTCGGGTATTCTGTTGGGCAACTTGAGTGCTCCCTTGAACTGGCTTTGCTTTCCCTCTTCACGGTGATGATGCCCAAGTGGACCACGAAGCATGCTCAAAGTGCTAGTCATTGTCATACTGTATTAAATGCTGTAACAT
>NW_004524704.1:7892708-7895312 GCF_000260255.1 Octodon degus | reverse complement strand
CGTCTATGAAAGCATCACTTGTACGCTGTCCAGCTTCTCTAACAAAGGAGGAAATTAGGAAGATTGCTTCTGATCATGAATACCACCAAGCTAGGATAATTGTCATCCACGGCTTGACATAAGGAGTGTTTTCCTTGAAGTAAGAGAACTTAAATCGGAGTCCCAGTCGTGGCTTGATGTGAGTCCCCAGGTCAGAGTTCATCTTGTGTCTGTTTAAGACTTAACAATGTCAGCCGTGGTGACAAGTACTTATGGTACGAGCTGCTCAGGAGCCTGAGGCAGGAGAACCAATGAAGTCCATGAGTTCTCACTGGCAACACAGTGAGCTCTTGTTAGGAGAAAAATAAAATAAAACAAAACATAAAAACAAAAAAACAGGAATAATAACTTGGCTACAGTGTTCCTCAGCTGGCATAATAGATGTAAAGCTCCATGCACCTGTATCATTGAGCATTAATTTCTACAACAAGAAAGTGACACTTTTTTAATGGACTATTTTGACTGTTTGAAGAGAAGAGGACAGAAGCAGGCAGGTAATAAAACTTTTTAAAAGATTAAAACTGGGGACCATTTTGGTGCCCCTTTGCCTATAACGTCTACTCTGGGAGGCAGAGGCAGGAGGACCGCTGGGCACTCTGGAGACTTTGTGAGACTCTGTCTCAAAAATAGGGGCGGGGTCTGGGAGATGACTCAGTGGAATAAGCACTTCCCTGGCAAGTGCAAGGGCCTGAGTTCAATCCCTGGTTCCGCCAAAACAAACAAACAAACAAACAAACAAACAAAAAATAGAGGAAAAAACAGCCTTGAATGTAACTTAGTGAAAAGGCCCTGGATTCAACTGCTAGTCCCCCCCCACACACACACACACTCACAACCATGAACACACACACACACAGACACATGCACACACCCATCAAATCAGTTAATAAGAGGACTAGAAAAGAGTATGACCAGCAGCTCCTGGGTAATTCTCAACACTAGCAGAAAAAATGTTCAACCATAAAATAACAGCAAGCAATACAGAAAAAGAAAATTTTTTTCATAATTTTATTGATAAATAGCAATGAGACAGTTTCAAATCAAATCACTAGGACAGTTTCAATAATTAACACACTGCATACATTCTTCTTAGTGGTTAGTTACTGTACAAGATGCTGACTTGAGATTCTATTTACAAACACCATTAGAACAAATCATTCTATTCATTAAGAGAATGTAACTATATATCTATCCTAACCACTTTGAATACACAGATACAAAATGGACATTCATCTGTATACCCTAGAAAAAAAATATAAAATTTAAGTCATTCATTTTAAAATCATCAGAAAATATTCTGCCAAAATCCTCCTATATTAGAAGGAGGTTATATACCAGAAACTTAAAGCAAATATCATAATAAAAGTAGAACTAATTCTCAGTTAAACACAAGACAAGTTAAAGATCCTCCTATTATCACCACCCTTACACCACATACTACAGATCTTATCTGATAACAAAATAAAACAAAGGAACAAACAGATTGAATAGCTATTCAAAAAGAAGTGAAAATGTTCATTATGTGCAGATAATAAGATTGTCTATTTAGAAAATCAGTAAGAATCAATGTTTTATATTATGAAGATTGGGAGTCCAGCTATAGGGATGTTAGACTCAATAGCTTTTCAAAATATTAGCAAAGCCAATCAGAAGATATAAGACAAAAATAATAACAGCAACTAAGAAGTTCCTAGAAACTCAATGGCTATCCAACTTACTGAAATGCATCAACAAAGACCTGAATAAATAAAGATTCAGCATTATTTCTGGTAAGGGAGACACAAACAAGCTTCGCTGGGTGACAGATAAAAGAAGAAGGCAGGTTCGTGTACGCTGCCTGAAAAGATGTTCAAGACATTTTGTTAACTGAAAAAAAAAAAAAAATTCAGACTAATAGAAAAGCAAATTATCCATTTTTGAAAAATCAAAGTCACAGTATTTCTATTTTTATGTATGCAAATGATTGATTAGCAAGAAACTCATGCGGCTACCTAAGGACAAGTTTCTAAGATTGGGCTCAGGAAGGAAAGACTCGTCACTATCTGTGTCTTTAGGACTCAATTAGCAATAACTACCATCACATCCCTTGTGAATGGATTGATGCCAGGGAGGAAGACGAGTGGAAGAACGGGGAAAGAGTCCTTTTAAAATAGAAAAATGTTCTCACTGGGTAAAGACAGTGGCAAACCCTTCTGCACAGAGGAAAAGTCACTGGGCAAAGGGAAGTGAGGACAAACTGGAAGCAGACAATAGGTTAGCACTGCAGCTCATAACTTACAAAGCACATCTCACCCAACGACGCAGGAGATCATGTTTAAAGCACTCTTTCTGGGTTGATTCCTAGCTCTGCCTGGAGCAGCCATGTGCTGCTGGACAAGCTGCCCAAACCCTGGAAGCTTCAGGGTTCTCATTCCTTAAGTTAGGCTAATGTGCAACTTTATAGTGTCTTCACCATAATGCCAAAAAGCAAAGAAAAGCTTGGAGCATTGTGCTCATACAGGGCAGTGTCAGCTGTCTCAGTATCCTGAGATTCAGGCTCCTTCTTTCCTACGAAAGCCTATTCTG
>NW_004524704.1:7885631-7892033 GCF_000260255.1 Octodon degus | reverse complement strand
TCAATCAAGCATAAAAATTAGCATTTCAATATTCCAAGAGAATGCTTTATGTTCAGAGAAACCCATATGGATTGTGTACAATTAAGGAAGTACCTCCCATGAATAATGCATGGAGGATTTGAATCTCCAAAGTCTAAATGGAGGATTCGCCCAACCATAAGAACACGGATAAGTCCTCAGCATCAGCCTATTTTTTGCTGTTATTATTCTTATATATTCTGCAGCACCCATTCATCAGTTCAGGCAAAAATTCAGTGTTATCAATGTTCCTCTTTAATTTTGAAGTTGATTAATTTTTAAAGATATTAATTGAGAATATTAAATGAGAAGCTCCTTTCAGAGGAGTGACTTTAGTTCTCTGCTTAAAATTTCTCAAACATGTTAATTTTATTCCTTTGACCCCAAATCTACTTTGTCAAAAATTTTATATTAATCTCTTGTGAAGAAATATTTATTTTATGAGTAATTTTATGCACCACAGTAATGAAAGACATGACTAATTGGCTTAACCCACTCTTACACTCCTGCCCTAAGATATTTCTTCTCAATTCTACTCTCCCTGCATGTTCAAGCTATGTTGTTTTCCTTGAGCCTCAGGTTCCTCAGGAAACATATTGAAAATGTACTAGGTTCCCAGGGAGGCTGGAATCAGTTGCCTTCTTCTACTTGGGCCTCGTCAGCATATTTGACTACTGGCTTCTCCCTGTAGCAAGGCCCTCTGTGAGCTTCAGTGCCCTCCAGAGCAATGGTTACCTTTGGACATAACACACAGTGATTAGCAAGCCATCTCCCCTCCAGCATCAAAGGCCTTTTTGACGACCTCTTGCCAGAAACACTATGCAATAATAGCAGTATGTGATATGGCACATTGGTCTGTATTTCAGGGCCTGGTCTGGGAGACTTTTCTGGATAGAGTAGAGTCCTTAGAGGAATAATAAATTGAATAGTTTGGTACCAGTCTGGTGTGACCACACTGATTCATGCAATCACGCCTAGATCAAGATAAATCAAGACATTTTGTGGAGTGGCCTAGGTAGGGGCTATCAGCATCTAGACCTCAATTGAAATCAAATTTGTGGTGTAGGCACTAGGGAATGAGCCCAGGGCTTTGCATATGCTAGGCAAGTGCTCGCCCAGTGAGCTACACTCTCAACCCTGAAGTTTGGAAATGAGAGAAGCTCAAGTACACACACTAACCCTAGGTTGGTGATGGCAAAAACTTCAGAGCTGTCACTAACAACAAACAGCCTTCCGCAGTGTGCATGCCATAGGTTTGCCTCCTCTGCCCTAAGTCCAGCCAGTTCTTTGTAGATGTCTATTTCAGTTTGTGGTGGGGATTCTCAAGTGCATACGATTGGCTTCACGAACTCTCAGCACTCCCAGAACAAAAGCAAACAAACTTACAGCACACAGCCTGCTAATGATGACAGAAGAATGTGGATGGACAAGGCAAGCCTTGGTATGCTTGAATTGAGACTTTCTATTTACCTGCATATATCTTGGGCAGAACTAGTAATCACTATGACCTTCACTTGGTTCAAATGAGGAATGAAAATAATGTCACCTACCGACCTTACAATGGTATAGGAAAGCTCAAATCTGATAGCAACTGTGAAAACACTTTGCAAAATGCAAAAACACCAAAAGCAAATGTATACTTGGAGTTCTTTGTACTATGCTATGGTATGATCCGTCTCTGGTGCTAATGAACACACTGGAACATCAAAAACATCACTTTGTGGAGTACCAGACTTCTAATGCCTGGTAGATCTGCCCTATGATCTTCTTAAAATTCAGGCTCTGATCAGCTGGTCCAGCTGGGGCCAAAGTGCCTATCGTGCTACTCAGCTCACAGGGGATAGCAATACTGCTCTGGGGTCACATTTTTTTTTGTAGCAAGGACTCAGTACAATTCAGGACCCTTAAAAATGATGAATGCACAAAATGGCTCCCTCTATGATTCTGGGAGTAAGAATCTGAACACCTTCGGTTATTTATTTCGAACATAAAGGCAGTTTTTACTTTGCATCGATTGCAGAGGGCACAAGGGCTCCTCACACAAGCTCAGTCTGGACTGCTGGTTTCTGTTACCATAAACAATAAAGGCAATCAAGGAATATTGATGAACGTCCTTTACACATTTTTTTTTCCTTTAGAGATTTTGCTTTGCCTAAACACTCAGCTACCCTTTAGGAAAAAAATTCAATTTGGCAACTTGTTGTTGGCAGTCCTGAGAAATTATTTCCCGTCGGGAAGAGTTATGGCCAGGCCGCTTGAAAGGGCCCTTTTCTAACATGTGTCCAGCGGGCCCCGCAGCCTCTCAGCGGCTGTGCTCTCTGCGACATTCATCTTTGTCACAAATAGCAAATCACATGCTATGGAATATCACAGTCTCATTATGGGATGTCATCTCACGGCACAAATACATTATTTTCTCCAGATTTACCGACAGTGCAGCCCGCATCACCGCCAGCACATGATGGATGGACTCTATCGGGGTGGATTTGGGGGTGTGATTTACACATGGCGGGACCCTGATCGACGTGGACCGCAGCCAGCGCCAGAGGCTCTGCAGAAGGTTTCTCCTTCATGCTTCCTTACACACAAAACCCAGTGGCTGGAAAATGTCGTGACAACAGCTTCAAGGGAAAGAAATAGAGCCAGCCGCACAACCTCGGTGGCTCTTGCTTTCACTACTCGTGTATTAGAATTAAGACTGCACAACGAGGGACTTTGATGGAATTCACCTACAACATCATTGGTCTGGGACCACAAGAAAATATCTGGTATCAAATCTAATTGTGCAGAAAGAGATCCTGAAGAGAGCTTGCACCTTACATGGGAACAGACAAGGTTGTGTGTTTTGGAATTTCTGTGGAGAGCAGATAATCATACGAAGAAAATAACATGTAAGAGAATTACATATTTTCTTATTATCTAAAAAGAACATAAAATAGTTTTTTTTAAAAAAAAAAGACACTAGCAGCAGTACAGAACTTCACCAAACAAAATAGGAATTTAACAATGGTTGCTTCAAATTAGTTGTTCAGATACCACACATAAGCACGCAAAGATGGTTTTTTAAAAAAGAAAGAAGATATAAGAAATTTAAAAACTTTTAAGCATCAACTGCTCCCCTCTATAGACCAGCAGAAATCAACAGTACAATTATCCAAACTATCCTTACATGTGCACAAATACATCATTTTCCTTTCCTTCTTTCCTTCTTTTCCTCATCCCAGTCTTTCCTTCCCTTTTTAGAGATTCTTTCCCTTTCACGACATCTATTGTACCTTTCAGATTTTACCTACTCTTTGAGATTTTTATACTAACACGACAATATGATGTTTGCACATGTGGGTCTGTCTGAGTTATTTCACTAAAGAGATTGGTCTCTAGTTACATCCACCTACAAAAACCTTGAATTCATCTTTTCTTATAGCTCAGTAATACTCCATTGTGTAAACATGCCACATCTTTTTTATCTGTGTCTCAGTTGATAGGCATTTGGGTTTAGAATTAGCTATGATAAATTGTACTTCTATCAACATGGGTGTACAAATATCACTAAGGTACAGTGTTTTCAGTTCATTTGGAAAGATAACTGGGAGGGAAATAGCTGAGTTGAATAGGACTTCCAACCGTAGCTTTTTGAGAAATCTCCATACTGCATTTCGTATTGTAGTACAAGCCTGCACTCCCACCAACAGTGGAGAAGGGTTTCTTTTCCCCCAAAGCCCCTCCAGCACTTGTTCTTGGTTGACTTCTTGATAATAGCCATTTTTTCTGGGGTGAGATGGAATCTCAGTGTTGTTTTAATTTGCATCTCTGGAAAGACTAACAAAGTTGAACATTTTTTCATATATTTCTTTGTCATTTGTATTTTTTTAATCTGAGAAGTATATTTTCATCTTGGATGCCCATTTTGGATTGGCCTTTGAATTGGAGGTCTGATTTTTTTTTTAAAATTCTTTATGTGTTCTAGATAGAAGTCCTTTGTCTGAGGGACATTTAGCTATAATTTCTGTCCCAATTTGTGGTTATTCTTTTTACTCTGTTGATGATTTCTTTTGATGTGTAGAAACTTTTCAAACAGGTGAAATCCCAGTTGTTGATTCTGTGAAATATTTCTCATGTAATTTGTTTTTTGTTCATAAACTCTCTACCTACCCCTATGTCTTTAAGATTTCTATCTACTTTCCCCCCCCGAAGATTTAGGGTTTCAGCTTTAATATTTAAATCTTTGATAAATTTGGATTGCAGCTTAGTGCATAGTGATTGTCTAATTTTAGCCTTTGATAGGTGCAAAGCTAGTTTATCCAGCACAATTTATTAGTCTATCTTTCTTCCAGTGAACATGTTTGGCCCCTTTGTTGATAAGGTAGATAAGTGTGTTTGTAGTTGTGTCTGCATCTGATAATCTGTTCCATTGATCCTCAGGTGTGTCTCTCCACCAGTACCATGCTGATTTTATCATAATAGCTTTGTAGTATAATTCCAAGTCAGAGATTGTAATGCCTCCTGCCTTACTTTTATGTCCAGGATTGCTTTTGATATTCTGAGTGTCTTCTGGTTCCACATAAATTTCATTTATGTTTTCTCTAGATTTGTGAGGTATACTAATGGTATTATGATGAGGATTGCATTGAATCTGTATAAGAATTTTGGGAGTATGGCCATTTTCACAATGTTGGTTCTTCCTTTATAGAAGCAAGTAATATCTTTCCATTTTCTGAAATTCCCTTCAATCTCTTTTCTCTAAGAACTGTAATTTTCACTGCATAAATATTTTACTTCCTTTGTGAGGTTTATTCCTAAGTATTTCATTTTTTGTAGGTGTTATTGTGAAAGGTCTGGTTTCTCTAATTTCTTTCATATTGCATTTGTTGCTTGTGTACAGAAATGCTATTGCTTTTGAGTACAAATTTTGAATCCTGCTACACTACTGAATTTGATTATTAAAACTGCAAGACTCTTGATAGAGATTTGGGGTCTTCTGTGTATAGTATCATGTCTTCTGCAAACATGGTGATTTCATTTCTTCCTGTCTAATCATTAATCTTTTTATATCTCTCTCTTGTCTAATTCCTTTACCATGAATGAGTGTTGGACTTTGTCAAAAAGCTTCTTCTGCATCTATTGAGATGATCATGTGATTTTTTTTGTCTTTGGTTCTGTTGATGAGATGTATTGCATTTATGGATTTGCACTTGAGTTGAACCATCCCTGCATTCCTGGGGTGAATCCCACTTGGTCATGATGTTTAATCTTGATGACTTGCTACATTCTGTTTGGTAGTATTTTATTGATGATTTCTGCATCTATGTTCATGAAGGAGATTGGCCTGTAGTCCTCTTTTTTGGTTGCATCCTTCTCTGGTTTTGGTATCAAAGTAATACTTTCCTCCTGGAATGAGTTTGGGAGAAGTGCTTTCTCTTCGATTTCACTGAAGAATGTGAGAAGAGCTGACCTTAAGTCTTCTCTAAATGTTTTGTAGAATTCAGCTGTGAACTCATCAGAACCTGGGCTTTTCTTTGTTGAAAGGTTTTTTACTACATTTTAAATTTAATTGACTGATATTGGGTTATTCACAATTTTTATATCTTCTTGATTGAGCTTTTGTAGTTGGTATGTATGTAGGAATCTTTCCATTTATTCTGTTTTTCATCCTGTCAGAGTAAAGATTTTCACAGTAAGGTATTCTTAATTTCTATAAGGTCTGTAGTGATTTTGCCCTTATATCATTTATCGCATGAATCTGAATTTTATCTTTCCTTTTTTGACAAGGTTGGCTAGGGCTTTATCAATTTTATTTATTCTTTCAAAGAACCAACTCTTCAACTCATTAATTCTTTTATTATTGTTTTCATTTCCCTTGCATTAGTTTCTACTCTGAACTTTATAATTTTCTGCCTTCTTGGGGCTTAGGGCTTGACTTGCTTTTCTTTTTCTAGGAGTTTGAGGTACAGCATAAGCTTGTTTATTTGGATTCATCCTATTTTCCTGATGTGAGAATTTACCACTATAAGTTTCTCTCTTAAGACACTTTTCATTTCATCCCACAGGTTCTGTTAAGTTGTATCTGTATTTTCATTTGACTGTGAATATTGTTTAATGTATTCTTTAATTTCGTCTGTGACTCATTTATTTTTCAGGAGGGTATTATTTAATTTCCATGTGTTTATGGAGTTTTTAAATTTGTTTTGTCAGTAATTTCTAGTTTAGGCTGGGGGTTCAATCCCCGGTTCTGTCGTGCCGGGCCCACCCCCAGGGCGTGCTGTGATGGCAATTGAGACTGGGCATGGTAGCAGGTGCCTGTAATCCCAGCTCCTGACAGGCTGTAAACAGGCAGATCACTATGAGTCCAAACTAGTGGTGAGACCCTGAACGCCCTGTAGACCC
>NW_004524704.1:7809491-7885508 GCF_000260255.1 Octodon degus | reverse complement strand
ACATTTGAGAAGGTATATTCTGACACTGCTGGGTGGAACACTCTGTAAAGGTCTACTTCACAATTTCTTCATAAGTAGTTTGGTTTAGCTCACATTTTTTAAATTTATAGCCATTTTATCTTCTTGCAATTAAAAGACCAAATCTTGAAAGGAAAATGGAACAGTGGACATTGCATAATAAAGAATTTTAAATAAAAAGTAATCTAAAAGATTATCACATCCTCTATTCTATACTTTTATTCAGGTCAGCTAATTTCTGTTTGAATATTTGAGATATCCGAAGATCATTATCTCCAGGGGAAAAAATGTCTTTGTATTTCTGAAAGACATGTGCTTTAAAAAAGTCTCATACATATTGAATCTGTGTGTCCACTTACTGGTGACAGTCCCAACAGTTAGTGGCTCACAAAAATGTCTATCTCATTATCTTCCTAGCCCTCCATCCCTTCTACATGCCACCTTCCAACAATATCTATAATGCTATGATTTTGCAGTTCCCAACAGAGCTACTGTTATGAAAGAGTAGCATCCCATATTAATTTCTTCTAGTTCAATTACATGTATTCATCATAGAGAGAAACAGAGACAGAGACACAAACAGGAACTGCAAGTAAGAGAATAGCAATAGGAGCCTAAGGGGTTCTGATGGCTCACCCACCCTTTTGTTTGCCCTTATAGTTGTACAGCCCAGGATAAAATGTGAATGTGTTTCTTCTCCTGGCTCAGGTCTCAGGTGGCTCCCACAGGATAGGCAACTTACCACACCGAGTATATTTAAACATAGGATATGACGATTTTTCTTTTTGCAACATAGCACATACACATAAGCCAACTGTTCCATTGGCCTATCATCTAGAAAACAGCAATCAGCTCTAATTTGGGGGAAGAAAGTGACTTAGGGAGAGTTTTTCTATGGGCCACCTCTCTGGCGACCCCCGAGGGCATTGAACTTCACTTCTGTGATTTTTAACTTTGAAGACTTCTCAGGAAAGCATGTGTGATTAAAGCCTGTTTGGCCTTATGACTTGACCCAAGGAAAACAATATTGGCTCCTTCAATTCCTTAAGGAGAACAGCTATTCATCAGAAATGAAGGGGAGAGAAGCACATAATAGTCTCATGTGATAGCCAGGTTGAAAACAGATCCTTCATCATGGAAAGGGCATTACTGTGTTTTCTATGAGCTCCTTAATAAATATATAAATCAAGCTCCTAATTATATTTCTATAAGAAATTATAATCATTAAATTGTTTTTATGTTGTACCATTTCATTAGTGACTATAGTCAAATATGATTTTGCTCATTAAGTATTAATGTGAAATTATAATAATTTTTATTGCTCTTATAACAAAATTATTACCAGTTCATTGACTTAAACATCATAAATTGTTCATAGTCCACAGCTCTGGAGGATCAGAAGGCCAAAAACAGGTATTATAGTCTATAATCAAGATGTGAGCAGGTTTTGCTTTTTTGAGAAACCTTAGTGAAGAGCCATACCTTATCTTTGGGCCCATCCAATTACTCCTTTATATCACATGCTGGAGTTGACTGTTTGTATCACTGAATGTTCTAAGAGGCTCACCATCACTATTTTATATCAATATCCTTAATTTTATCATAGTTGTCAAGTCTCTTTTGCCATATAAGGTAACATATGCATGTGTTTGGGTATTAGAAACTGGGATTCTTTGGGGGCAGGAGTAGTCAAGTTCACACTAAGTTAAAGCAGATATAATTCAGCAGTTTCAAATAGATTTCCTGATCTATAAGGATGGGAAAGAGAAGGTGCAGGTGCCCCAGATTCTAATTGCAGCGTCTCTCTCCAGACTGCACAAATGTGTGACTTGGGGTAAGCTATTTTCAGGTTTTTCTCACCACAGTAATGGGGAGGGGAACCCTTGGGCACCTGACTGTATGTGCCCCCTAACTCAGGTGTCAATTGTAAGAGTAAATGTCTCTTCCCATCAATCTCAAGGCACAAGCCTCATCCAAAGCACTGTGTAGTCCTACATAGCTGTGCCTTGGCTTTCTCATCTATAAATCTGGGTATAAAATTAACTATCACTGCTCTTTAACTTGCCCTCTGTTTTATTTTAGAAGAAACAATGGTGTAACTAATGGGCATTTATCAATAATGCAATGAATTTATGACAGGTAAGTTTTCTTAAAATACAAGAATAAATTCCTACTTGCCTCTAGTGAGTTCATTCAGGTAAGAAAAAAGTATTAATGTACATATGTATAAAGATGGATCAGGGATGTATTTGTCTAGAAAGCATTAGGACATTGATTATTTAACTTTGTTTACTCTTGGAATCACCTAGGTTGCTTTCCAAAGTGCTGATACCTATGTCTTATCCACAGAGGATTTCATTTAATTGATGTGGTGTGTAGGACGGGTATTAGAAATTTTTGAACTCTCCAGTTGCTGCTATTGTGCAACCAGATTTAGGAACCACTGCTAAGTTATGAAGCCTCTAAAATGTGTTTTGAGCTAATTTGTAGTTTATGAAGAATAGAGACAATCTTCACCTGTTTGCAGAATGTATTTAGTAGAACCAAAGACACAAAGGTCATGAAATCATGTTTTGATCCTATGTGCAGTCTCTTCTGCTAGAGATCATAGTATCAAAATACAAGTAAATGCTTATATTTTACAAAAAAAAATAGTGTGGGAAGGTGTTATGGTTTGTATCTAGTTGTCCTCCAAAGCCTCAAGTAATCATGGAGTAAATCTTGGGGCCATCACCGCATGAGGGGCAGTGTGTGGCTCGAGGGGCAGGGCTAGAGGACCAGGCAGGGCTTGAAGGACAGGGCCAGAGAGGCATGAACCATTAAACTGACAGCATGCGCCTTCCGCTCACCCCAGGCTTGGTGACCTCTCTTGGAGGAATGGAGTGGATCATCCTGGACACAGTGGTGCCCCAGCCTCTCTTCCAGACCCTCTAGCGTGAGACAGCAGTATCTCAAGGTCTTGCTGTGTAATTCAGCCTGCTCTAAACTATGAAACTTCCAGTAACTGTGAGCTAAATAAACCTTTCCTTCCCTAAACTTGAGTGTCAAGTATTTGTCCCAGCAATGAGAGAAGAGTAGCTAAGGCAGAAGGTAAAAGAGACAAAGAACAACTTCAAATGATATCTCCTATGTAAATCCAATTTGTGTAACACAGTTGTTCTTCACCTGTGGCCAAGACAGCAGATCTAGATTTTGATCACACACTAAAACTGTGTGGGAAATTTTGAATTTGGGAATCCTCACTACACATCAGACGAATTAGGTTGAAATCTCAGAAGATGAAATGCACAGATGGGTGTTAGCTGACCCCATCTCCAGGTGATTTCCTTGCGCTCACAGAGTCAGAACCTGGAATCTACCTTAAACTCAAAGTAAACATAACAGACATTTATTGAACATAAGCTACTTATACTCAGGAATTGCAAGATTTTTGCATGCCTCCCTGTCTAATGAAGGAGAAAAACATGATGTTATATAAACAATAAAGGAAATGGAGTTGAGTATGTGGTTCTAGTCTGTAAGCCCAGAACTCTAGAGGACCCTAAACTGGAATCCAGCCTGAGCATCCTCGCACCTAATGAGACCCTATCTCAAAATACAGAACAAAGAAGGGCTGGGGATGGCTCAATGTCAAGGTCCTGTATTCAATTCTTAGTACCCAGATAAAAAGCTAGAGAAGGAAGAAATGGGAGTGTAGAAGAAGGCAAGTGTGCAAGGACTCCTTTCATAAGGCAGAGGAGCAAGGAACAGAGCCATTGCAAGATTCGGTGAGGACATTTGTGAGGGCACAATGCAAACAGGGCCGTGGTAACATGGATACCTGCAGAAGAGCGCCAATGTGCAAGAGCAGAGGTCTAAACAAATACGAGGAACCAACTGCATTACATAGGGTCAGCACTGTTCTCAGTCTGAATTGTCTAAACAGCCCCTTATTGAATAAAGAACATGTTACACTCACTAACTTATTTAAACACAATTCTTGGAGCATTCTTCTGGGTAAAAAGGAGTCCAGGCTGTCAAAATACAGAACAACAAGGATGAATCTCAGGGAAACTATACTGAGTGGAGAAAAACAATCTCAAAACACTCTATACTGCATGATATTTACGTACCATTTTTGAAATAGCAGAATTATAGTGAAAGAAAACAGATTAGGTCTTAACCATCCAGTAGAAAAGTGTGAAGACGAAATATAGGAAATAAAGCCATGCTGTTAAGTTGAGCTTGGGGGACTCAGGTCAATAATTTCTGACATTGCCAGTTAAACAGAAGACCCAATGCTATTATGGGCTACTGGACTCTTTTAGAATATTTTGCTGAGTTTACACACCTATAATATTCAATAACGGAACTTAGAAAAAATGGGGTATACCGATGAATGTCCATTTTGTATCTGTGTATTCAAAGTGGTTGGGATAGATATATAGTTGCATTCTCTTAATGAATAGAATGATTTGTTCTAATGGTGTTTGTAAATTGGATCTCAAGTCCGCATCTTGTACAGCAATTAACCACTAAGAAGAATATATGAAGTGTGTTATTTGTTGAAACTGTACTTCCGATTTGATTTGAAACTGTCTCATTGCTATCTGTTTATCAATAAAACTTTGAAAAAAAAGAAAACAGATTAGAGGTTTCCAAGGCTTAAGGAAGAGGGAGGGTGGAAATAAAGAGGCAGAAAGAAGGAGGTCACTGTGGGGATGGACTCTTTGTGCTTTCTGATGACAGTGGTCATACCAGTATACCTACATGATGAGATGCTTGGAGTACCCAGACGCTCGGCACTGATGTCAGTTTCCTGGGTTGATGTGCTGTGATTAAGTGGGATGAGCCCAGACAGGAGGACAAAGGGGCAGACACACTAGACTTCTCTATACTGTCTTTGCATCATGAGGGAATCTACATGTCAAAGTAACATCATTTTAAAAATGGGATCCAATAAAACAAAGTAATTTTTTAAAGCCCCATAATTTTAATAGTACAATAACTCCAGAGGCAGTGCCCGATCTTGAGACGTTAATCAAAACCTGTTTGCTTTTCTCTTACTTCTTTATTCTTTCCGTGCTCCTCTTTTCTCTCTCTTCTTTTCCCTTTTCCCGTCTCTCTTTTCACTTTCTGGCTGAGTGTACTCTCAAGCCAGCACAGCTTGCAAAATACATCCTCAGCTTATTTCATCAAGAAAAATAAGAAAAAAAAATAATTCAAAGGACCCCGATGAGAGAGGAAATTTAGTGATGTTCCAGTAAGGCTCCACTGTTTCTAGGCTACCAGCCCATTCTGAAAACCTAGTTTACAGTTTTCACAGTGAGATACTTATATGCTGCTTTCGTAATATGCTAATTTAAGACTAAAATAAGAATCAAATAACATCTCAATTACAACCACTTTGGGCTCCTTTTATCTAAAGGTGATCTATTAACACAAAAAAATGAACTTCTGGCAGGAGAAATAAAAACATACCTTAGGTTTTGGCATTTAGAAACCTGATATATTTATAAAGTTGATTACAGTGTGGTATTTTAAACAACCATATTTTGCTTAAGTTCATTTGCATAAGAATGATAAAATGGTCCTTGGTGGAGAAATTTCCTATACTGACCTCATGAATATATCTAATGAAAGCAATCCCTCTCCTGCAGCTGAATAGTCTTGTAAAATGCTTGTAAACCACATTTTTACATAGCAAAGATGAGATTGTCTTCATGCTTTCTGATGCAGAGTAGAATGGGGTGATGAGAAGCTTCCCCCAGTGCCAGCAGCTGCAGCCGCTGGGGTCTCAGTCTGAACTTGGGGAGCAATCAGGGCTTCCTTGTTCTTCCCGTCTGGTGTGTGGCATTTGTGACATGCGACAGATGCTGAAGCTTAGAGGCCTCCGTGAGATACCAGAGCTGCAAATAAATCACTCCTTGATCTTTAAATATCATTTATCCTTCCAAGGAAGTACAAAACATACAACTAAAAGTACTGGACATTGGGGGGGGGAGATTAATGGGTTTGGTACAAGCAACAACAGAAAAGGAGCTTTTTGTTCTCCAGAGAAAATTGCATACTTTAAAACACCTAAAGATACTTATCATTGAAGAGAATATAAATATCTTTTTTTAAAAGGGAAGTTGCTAGTTACACTAAGGAAAGTAATGAGATCATCACACCTCAATGGTCCTAGAGATAACCATGGAATTCTTCTAATTGCTAGGAAAATCTGTATCTTCGCTGACTTGAACAAAATGGATAGTCAACCAAGTCCAACTCAGAATAATCAAGGAACTCAAATCCTGACAAATTTGGTAAAGTGAGCAGTGAATTTAAAGATGGAGAGTCTTCTTGAATGTGAAACATAAAATAGCCAAGTGCCACTTTCAAATACTAACGGTGTAGTCCAGTGATGGCAAACGTGTGGTACATGTTCTGCAGACAGCTATTTACTGTCACTGAAAGTTCTAATAGATTTTTAAAAATAATTTTATTGAGAAAGAAGGAGCCATGAGATAGTTTCAGAACAAGTTAGTAGGACAGTTACAATAGTTAATGCATTGCATGTTGTTGTCTTTGTGGTAGTTATTCATAGTACAAGGTGCAGACATGATATCTTGTCTAAATGCTATTAGTTCAAAACTTTCTTCTCATTGAACTAAGAGAAAGTAGCTGTGTATCTATGCTATTTTGTATATACATATATATTTTTTTCACTACAAAATGGTCCTTCATTTATATCCCCCTTTTTTCATTACTTTTGTCAGAGGTGTGTAATCCATTGCCATTCATATATTGTAGGTGCATGAATTCAGCAGGGTAATCCAATATAGTCCAGGAGTCTATAATACTAGTGGATTAAAATTTCTGTGTAAAAATTTGTAATTGTTTTTTTTTCACTTTTTTTAATTCTTTTTAATTTTTTTCACATTCTGTATGGATTTAAAGTTTAGCATATCAGTGATTGACAGAAGTTCTAATAGATTCACCATCACTGGACTAGACCAAGTTTCAAATCCTAGGGCGCATGGAATAGCCCCTTGTGCATGAATTTCTTACTGAGAGCAATACAAGATGGTGTGGTGAGGAACCCAGCAAGAGAACTTGGGGGGCCCCAAAGACCAACTCACTGCAGAGCCTCAGGCATCTGACAAGCACTTGCCTCCAGCCTCTTTCCATTCACGCTCTGCCATGCTCTCCTCAGGCAGCTTCCCTCCACTCTCCTGGGTCCTCCCTCTCCCAGTGCTCTCCCTGTCTCTGGGTCTTCCCACAGCAAGGGTCACTGTGCAGGAAAGATTGACTGACTTGTTGTCTACTTGTCGGGCTTCTACTGTATGCCAGAGACAGAAGAAGGATAATACAGCTCCCTACTTCGATGGATCTTAACTGAAGTGGGGCAGACAAGTCAGTAATTAAGCCAGATGATTTGGGATCCTGATGAAACTTACAAAGGAAATCAGCAGAGCAATGTGGCAGAGGCAGTCACTTGACAGAGGTCGCAGGGCCGAGAAAGCTTTGTGGAAGAGAAGGCACTGAAATAACAACCGAGGAGCAAAGTGGAACCCTCCAGGCAAAGATGGAAAAGGCCTCCCAAAGCAAGAGCAATGCAAGCATGAAGTTGCAGGGGCAAGAGTGGAATGGCAAGTTCAGGAAATCAGATAGGATGGCTGAATAAAGCTAGCAAGTGGCCCCAAGTAGGACCACTGAGCCTGGAGAACCAGGATAAGGTCTGAGAGCTTTAGAAAGAACATACATTAGAAGAACATACATATTTTTAATTTTAGTGACATTGGAAACCATTGGAGAATTTAAAGCACAGATGTGATACGATCGATTTTCAAATTTTAAAATATAAAAATGCAGTATAGAAGAAGGATCTCAAGGGCTGCAAAACTAGCTCGGTGGCATAAGCATCTGCCTGGAAAGTACAAGGTCCCGAGTTCAATCCCCAGCACCATATGCTATGCCAGGCCTGGGACTGGACATGGTGGTATGCACCTGTAATCTCAGTGCTGGGGAGGCTGAGACAGGAGGATCACTATTATGAGTCTCAACTGTGTTGTGAAACTCTGTACCAAAAGAATAAAAAGGGGCTGGGGAGCTGGCTCAGCGGAATAAGCGCTTCCCTGGCAAGCGCAAGGGCCTGAGTTCAATCCCTGTTTCCCCCAAAAAAAAAAAAAAAAAAAAGAATAAAAAATTTAAAAAACGAAACAGACAAACAAAAAAAGGACCTCACAAGAGGAGGGTAGAATAATGGCTGGAAGGTTTGTTAGAGAATAACTGTTTGGGAGGCAGAGAGTGAGAACAGTGCCCTGGACCAAGCTGTTAACAGTGAGAGCTAAAGAAGTGAATGGATTCTAGTTGTACTGAGGAGGAACCACTGGGGGATGGATGCATTCTGAAGGATGACTGAAAAATAAAAACACAGGTGACTTATGGCTCGGGAACTTAAGAACACAGGTGATGGTGGCACCATTTCATAAGTGGGGACGACTGAGGAAGGAATATATTCAGAGAGGGAGATAAGAGTGGCATCACAGATACGACTTTGAAATAGAAACAAAGCACGCAAGTGGAAGTGTCAGAGAGTGGTTTTGATGATAAGGGAACCAAAAAAAAAAGACAATGAGTTCCAATGGTCACTTGTGATACTCCATCCAACTGTCGTTGTCTACCTATACTTACGTATACATACTCTTGGGGCAAAAATTCTGGTTCTGTTTGCCTCTTATCTAAGAAATCCTGACATACATGAATAAAGATTCATTAGCATATACATTAGCATATTTATTATAGCATTGTTTATGAGAGCAGGGAGTGCGATCTACTTAAATATTCATTTTTTGAGAGAGCGCTTCAACAACTGCGTTCCATCTATAACATAAAATCTCTGGCAATAGTTAAATGAGAGACTTTGTGCTGTGAATGAGAAAAATCACAAAACTATTTAAGTGAAAAAAGTCAAGTTAGGAAATTATATATTAATATAATCACATTTATTGGAAAAAGCAGCATTACACAAAGATACATATATCAGTAAGCAAATCCATAAAAACGTGGCTGTGTATTATATCTGGGAAGAACAGGTAGCAGAGAGGGAGGTAAAACATGGACTCTGATTTGAGCAGTGTTTAAATTTTTACAACAGTAAATGTGTAATATATAATTTTAATAATTTAAATAACACTCAAACCAGTAAGTCCTAGTTACTGACCTTAAAAATAATGAATATCTACTCCCTTATGTTACAGAATATGAAAGCAAAGCCAGAGAGGCTGAAGGACCTTGTGCACATTTCGGGGCTGGCTAACACTGAACCTATCTTCCCGTAGAGGAGACCGCCCTGGCTCTAGGAATTGTCCTCACCTTTAGGCTATGAGAATGGTTTGGTTCACATAGTGTGTAGCTAGCTGTGTGGATGTTTAGAGTAAGATGCATGTAGCTAATCTTGCTATAAAGAAATTTTGTCAAGGGCCGACCTGATAGCTCAGCAGACTAAAGCACCTGCTTAGGCAGAGCTCAGCAGCTGGGGTTCGATCCCCAGTGTGCTGTGCTGGCCCCACCCCCGGGGTGCACTGAGACAGCGATTGAGACTGGGCGTGGTGGCGCATACCTGTAATCCCAGAGCTAGGAAGGCTAAAAACAGGAAGAGCACTATGAGTCTGATTTACATAGTAAGACCCTATAAACCCTATAGATCTTGTCCTAAATATAGAAGAAATAAAAGAAACTATGCCTATTTCTTTGTAATTGTAGAAGTAAGAATTGAAGAATCCAGGGAATTTAGAGTAAGCCAGAATGTTCTTGAATGTGCAGGTACTCATTAAGGAATCAAAGGAACCTGAGGTCATTCCTCTCCCCACTCCCCCAAACTGCCTGCCTGCCTGCCTACCTGTCTGCCTGCCTGCCTGCCTGTCTGTCTGTCTGTCTGTCTGTCTGTCTGTCTGTCTGTCTGTCTGTCTTTTCTCTCTTTCTGTTTGTCACACACACACATACACATGGAAAAGGACCTAATAGCACCTGGCGAAATAATGACCTAGTTACCCATCCTAAGATAATAACCACTTCAAAGACACCTCTCTCAAAAAAAAAAAAGACACCTCTCTCACACCACATCTTTTTAAAACTTTTAAAATAATATTTTAACTAAAATATTGCATAAAAACATAAAAATTGTATATGCTAATAGGTGCCAAGTTATATTTCAATGCATGCATACATGCACAAGGTTTAGAACAAGAAATGAAGTTACGTACCAGCTATGATTGGAAACTATGGTGTGTGCTTAAATTTATAAGCGTATTACAGTAAAAGTCACACTGCTATGAATCCCCTCCAAGCACCGCCCCACCCTTCTGGCACTTTCTGAAGCAGTGCTGGAAGCCTTCTTGCCTGAGTGTCTATAGCTGCAGTGCTGTGGCTGCTTCAATGTCTTTCCTGGATTCAAAACTTTTCCCTTTCATAGTCATTTAGACTTTGGGGAAGAGCCAGAAGTGCCAGGTGTCACAAGGATGGGGACACCGCATGACGCTCTAGGAGCCCATGTTTCTGCTGAGTGCCGGTAGGCAGTACCATTGATGCTAAAAGAAAGGGGGATTGGGAGGGGGATTCACTGTGCTGTGTCTTTCATTGCAAGTTTTTTGTTTAAACACTTTTAAAAATCACCCTTGTATATTTGTCTCCTCAACCATCACTTCTTTTTTTTAACGTGTGGACCATATTTTACTCCTCTTTGGGTTTGTTTTTTTGTATGCATTGGCATTTTTTATTTTAAAGAGTAAAAGTGATAAACAAACAATGAAGCCTGGTTTCAAAACAGGTTAGCAAGACAGCTACAATAGTCAATACATTGTGTATTGATCTGTTTGTAGTAGTTAATCAGAGTACAAGATATAGGCATGATATCTTATCTAGATAATATTAACACAAAATACTATTTTTAAGGAAGAGAAGCTTAGTTCCTTGCAAATTATGTTAACTATCCTGTGTGTGCACACTTTTTCCTTTTTCCCTGTCTTCCTTCACCAATGATATACATCTGAACACTATGTGTCAACATCATGCTGTCTCACTAGTGTGAGAAATTGAACACATACTTCTATCCAAAGAAAACATTTGAGATTCTTTTTTCTCTAGCTTTTACAAGTGGCCTGATCGTTGTCTATCACCCTTCTCAATAATGGTGCCCAGAGCCCCTTGGTCCCACTGCAGCTCGGTACCACAGGTCAGCCGTGCCCTCACGCCTCCCCTAGTCCGCTCAGCCTCTGCCCACGACCGTTCGCCTTGCAGCTTCTAACTCCCCATCACACCTTGGAGATGACGTCTCTGCCGAACAGTGAACATTGAATCATGATTTTAATGATGGAATAAATCCTGAGATAGGATTTCTAGGCCAAGCTTTGGGGCATGACATGGAGGACTGTCCTTTCAGGAAGCAGAGGAGACAAAGGAGTGTGTCTGATGGCTCTGTTTGGTTTGGGGTTTCATTTGGATTTTAGAGGGCTTCTTTCATACCATTTCAGTCAGGCTTCAGTTGGTTCTTTCTAATGGGAATGAAATAAATACAATTTCTGCTACCATGACTGCAACTTGCTCATCAGGGCTGCCGTGTTGGGAGTTGGAAAATGAGAAAGGGATCTGCTTCTGCCGCACCTGCCCTGCGAGAAGGCTCCTTCGCCGCCTCACCTGTCCCGTTCTCCCTGCATGCCCTGCCTTCCTACATATGGAAGACAGGCCATGGTTAGAACTAAGAAATGAGCCCAGTCATCCCAGGTCCTCAGCTCCCCTCTTCAGCTCTGAATCCAATGTTTCTGCAGGAGGCCTGAATTCTTCTCTCTTTCTCCATGTTCTGAGTCTTACCAATATCCTCAAATGCGCAGGCATTTTCAACAGAGCAGGGGCACTGTAATTAAGTCTTTCCACTTCTGGGATTCAGTATTAGTGAGCCTGCTAGTGCATAAACACAAAATAGAATCTACATTTTCTGACATCTGCCTGACTGATAAGAAAAATCACATGTCAGCCTCCAATTTGCCTCCTTTTTAAGGCTTATTCATCCCTTGCTCAGAATCAAAGTGAACAAGAAGGGGGCTGTTTATTGGGGCCCCTCAAAGTTGTTCGGTTTGAGGATGGCAGAGAGGCAGCTCTGCTCAAAGGGGAATCGGTATCAATGACTCAGGACCTTGTGGTGACACGGGGCTCACACTGTGCTGGCAAGAAACGTGCCTGCTAGGAAGCAAGCGACATGCTTTCTAGGACTTAGGGAGAGCAAATATCACCAAAACATTGTCCTATTAGAGATTTGTGTGCACCTAAATGTAAGTAAAATAATCTTTATTTGAATGAAAATAAATCATGCTGCTCGGATGGCTTTTCAGTGTAAGAAAACGGCAGCCTTCCACAGAGCCAGCCCTGCTGCCCCTGCAAGATAGGCTGGCCACCTTTGTGTCACTCCTGCCACTTAGCACCCACAGCCCTCTGTGGCAGCAGCTGCGCATGTGTCTTCTGGCCCCTTTTTACCGTCTTTAGCATCTGCAGCCCGGGCACCTTTTCATGTTCATGGTCGTGTGCTTTGCAGTGTCTATTATAGAGATTTGCAACTCGTAGATAGCAATGAAATGCAATTTTAAAATGTTTAAAAGCAAGCAGATCATAAACCAAAAGGCTTAGCACTGACAGCAAATCATATACACTTTTCCTTGGCTTAGACATTAAATTACATATTTAAAAATCAATGGACGTCAAGAGCAGCCTTGGAAGGGAGTTCCCTGAGCAGCCTTGGGTAGCTGAGAGAAAGACAGCGTTGCTTGGTCCATGCTCTGCCATGTTTATTTCTGCAGTAAAAAACCTTAACTTTGCCGGCTCTATTTCTCAGGCTCTTATTTACCCTCAGCAGACAGCAGGAACTCACTCCTTGCAAAATCCTCCCTTTGCCCACCAACAGGTTCCTTGTGTGGGCTCGTGCACGTCTATCCGTGCTGTCTCCTGCCCGTGATGCCCCTAGAAGGACCTGTGCTATGTGCTCCTTAAGCAAGGCTTCCAGTCCCTTCTTCTTGGTGTTCCAGAGGCTGCATTCTCTGGTTACCAAATGGGTAAAGGATTTTCATATTGGGTGAGGAAACTGCCCCATATCATTTGAATTCAAAGAGGGGATATTCATGTTCATTGTCTCCTGGAGAACTTTGAGGAGACAGTTGCCTCAGTCTCTCTCTCTCTCTCTCTCTCTCTCTCTCTCTCTCTCTCTCTCTCTCTCTCTCTCTCCTTCCCTCCCTTACTTTTTTTGGTACTGGGAATCGAACCTAGGACCTCATGCTTGCCACACAGGAACTGTGCTGCTGTGCTACATCCCCAGCCTCTTCCTCAAATTCAAACCAGGCCTCTTTCATGTTTGTAGTGCCTTTAACCAAGGATTCATTTGATAAGTGTCCTCTTTACCTAAAGTCAATAGAAGCCAGAAAAGTAGCATTGAGCCTCAGAAATCCCTGAGCATCAACCCTAGTTAACCATGCATTTGGTGCAGCTCTGAGCCCAGGGGCAGAGACACTTGCCACTTCCTGTGCCTTCTCAAAACTCACACTGTACAGTCACTACCCAGCTCCTCAGCTCAGACTTGGTGCAGTGGCGTGAACTTGATAAAGGAGGCTGCGAGAACTGGAAAGAGCCCTGCGGTGAACTCGAGCTCCACTGTGGCTCACTCCCGCCCAGCTCTGTTGCTACCCCCATGTGACCCTAGAAAAGTAACTGATTTTCTCCCTTCCTCCCTCAGTTCTTTGTCTATCCCTAAGGCACTGTGACATGCTAAGAATAAAAATAGCTTAAATAGTAAGACACTAAATGCTAACTACTTAGACCTACTTTACGTATTGTCACGCGCTTCTTGACCAGCAGGAAGACGCAACACACAGCTCTTCCTTCAGCGGTTTATTCAGGCACCTTACAGCAAGCTGCTTCTTTACCAATCCCCCAGCCCTTGGCTAATATATACTCCGGAGCCCAATCCCAGTGTGCCACGTGGGGATCGCCCATGGGTCCAGCATATGCGGAAGCGAATCATGACAGCAGCCCTGGCCATATAAGGAGTTGTTGTGCACAGAGAGCGCTCACCCACAGGGGGTGGAAGGCGGAAACCAGCGCCATCTTGTAGGTGCAGTCCTTTGCAGCTCTCCACAACGTATTCCCGTATAATCACTAGGGAAATTTCCAAATAAACCCACATGCATTCACACCTTCGAAGCTTTAGTGCATTGACAATTGATTATCCAATCCCAGGAATACGAATGGCACCAATGTTGTTCATAGCCCTTTAAGTTGAGAAAATGACTTGTTGCGAGTTCACCTGCTACCCTAGGACCAATCTGGGAGCTGGGCTGGAGCTAAGGAGTGTCATTATTGCTGCTGCCAGAAGATGCAAACCAAGGGGGAAATTCAATAGCCAAGGAGCTATTTGCGTTTTAATTCATGACCATTTCCTTCTCTGCAGAAATACACTGAAATGTTGGCTCTCTCTCTCTCTCTCTCTCTCTCTCTCTCTCTCTCTCTCTCTCTCTCTCTCTCTCTGTCTTTTTGAGACAGGGTTTCACCATATAGTTCAGAATAGCCTTGAACTCACTTTATGGCCCAAGCCAGCCTCAAACTCACAGCAATTCTCCTGCCTCAGCAACCCAAATGCCAGGGTTGCAGACATGTCCACCACTCCCAACCCGAAGCGTTTGCTTTTGTCTCTCACTCAGGAAAAAATCATGTTGCAGAAGAAATCATTGAATAGTGTTTGCATTGCAAATAGCAAAAATCGACCCTCAACTGCAAGAGGCCTCTCCATGACACAGCATACGCATGTGACAAATTGCACCTCCTTCTTCTCAGTAACAAGCTGGGCTTAAATTCATTCCACTAATTATATTGATTTGTGCTTTGCACAAGATAAAAGTCATGTGATTTCATGGTTCATGGTGATAATATGCCATGGTCCTGGACAGGTTCTCTGATTGATCTAAGAGTTATTTTTTTTTTCTCCTGCGCTACATCTTCCCTAGCCAACCTCAGCAGTTACATGGAAAGCCAAAATTTAAGAGACCCCATGGATTTCCTATGTTAAGTCACTCTCCCCAGTACAAAGATTCACACTTCCTTAAAACTTCTCTAGGTTTCAACCAACTTAGAGGAACATCTAAGTGGGAAGGAACTTAGGGTTCTTTGCACTAATGCTTTTTGTCTGGGGAAAGCTTGAGGGGTTAGAAAGTTCCAAGGAGTGAAGAATGCACAACAGCCTTTGTGCCCAGCTTCCAGAATATTACCTTGACTAATAAATTTTCAACCCAGCTTGTGGTCTACAGAAAGCACTTGACACAGATATTACACTGAAATAATGCACTGTGCTCCATTAAAACTATGGCCGTTAAAAGCAGGCGTGACAAAGGTGAAGTGCAATTTGGGAGAAGCATTCTCTAGGATCCAATTTCTTACTTGATAAATTGTGGATAATAATAGTGCTAACTTTACAGGGTGGAGAGACTCAAATGAGAGAGTGAAATCCAAGCACTTAGTACAATGACTGAAGGTGGGCATTCAAAATATTCAGCTTTTATTATTATTTCCGCCGTTGAAAAAGGTGGCATCTATCCAGAGTCCCACATCCTTGGGAGGCTGCGGCAAGACAACTGCTTGAGCCCAGGAATTCAAGCCCAACATAGAAAACATAGTGAGATTATCTCTTGAGAGGAACAAAAATAAAAACAAAAAATTTAACAGAGAAACAACCACTACTCCAAAAAAAAAAAAAAAAAGCAATTACTTCTATCAATAGTTATTTCTACAAACCTTCATTTCATCAAAATTGTTAGGCACGTATAATAAAAGGAGAAAAAGGAAATAATTGTTGAGAGTGCTAACAAAAAATGACCTCTGCTTTATTTTTACCTCCATCTCTCAAGCTCTCAGGCATAGCACACTACTTAGTACCTGGTGCATGCGACAGAAATATTTGTTATGTCACATGAAGTTTCCTTTCCTGAGGTCACATAAAGTGTCACCTCAAAATATTTTCATGTGTTGTCCCATAAAGCTTCAATGGAGGATCATCTATGGCAAATGTATTGATTATTAAATCTTTTTGTATAAATTCATTTACCCCTTTCCTTTATTTTTTACATCCTTTAGAGTGTTGGACCTATTTTTCACTCTTTCTTGCATAAGGACATCACAGTCTGTCATTCTTAATAGCCAGCATCCGAGTTAGAAGAGGACTTGGAGGCTCATTTCAACCTCTGTATTTTACATATATTGAAACTCAGACTTCAAGAGTAGACGTGAACCAGTGAAACAGGGGTCACTATACCTGCTTTACCTATCGCATACAATATGTGCAATTGTGTGCAAAGAAGGGCTCTGCAAAGTCTTAAAATTCTCACTGTGAAGCAAGCTATGAATCTATAGGTTTGTCACACCATTGAGATGATCCAAGTTAAATATTATTTTTCAGTATTCAGCAAACCAAGAATCTAATAAATATGGAGAGAAATGAAAAAAAAAAAAGGAGTAGAAGCAAGATATCCAACCAAGGTGATTCTTTATGGGAGGAAATTAGTTTTTGAGACAGGGCATTACTATGCTATTCAGCCTGGCCTTGAACTCTCAGTGATCGTCCTGCTTCAGCCTTCTGAGTGTAACAGTTATAGCTGTGCACCAGTACTCTGGCTTTCACCCTGATGGAACCAGGAAATTAGTTCTTATATCAAAGCTAGAGTGTGTTTTTCTCTACAGCACTGCCAGTAGGTATCAAGAGTCATGATCGTATAATATCTTTGCATTTCTGACATCTTTTCTGTAACTCTAACTGAATGTAAATCCTCACTTTATATTTTTAGGACCTTGAAAGTGAAGCACAGAGACAAGCATCTCCAGGTCTGGCTACTTTGAAGACTGAGGGAGGAGATTCGTTTGAGCCCCGGAGATCACAGTCAGCCTGAGCAACACAGCGAGTCTCCATTTTGAAGAGGCAGATGGAGAAGAAGGAGGAGGAAGATGATGAGGAGAAGGAGAAAGAGGAGGGGGAGGAAAGGAGAGGGGAGCAAGAGGAAGAAGAGGCAGAGCCCTCTGCAATGTTTCTGATTGCTTGGGAAACCTCAGTAAGAAGTAACACGTCTTGGTTCCAAGGAAAAAGATCCTAACTACGACGCCCCCAGCCCACTTCCTGGAAGGCTCTGTAAGGACAGAGCCCCCTTTCTCAGGCAGTCTCCCTACTGGACCCGTGTCTCCCTGACATCCTCAAGCTTCCCCAGAGCTGAGTCTGCAGTGGTTGGAAGAAGTCCTGCTGCGCCTGGGTCATTAGGACGCTCATCTTTTCTCCTCAGCCGACACACATCAAGAGGACAGTCTCCTCTCCTGAGAAAAAGCCCCAATTAAATACGCTCATTAAAACTCTATGATTCTCCTGCTTTCTTCAAATGCACAACCAAAATGAATCACTTTCTGCTGACCTGAAACCTGGCCAGAGAGCGCTTGGCCCAGGCAGAGGTGTGGGCTTCCTGCCAGCACCTCGCGGGACGGAGGAGGCGGTCTCGCTGTCAAATGCCAGGCTCAGCGGCTGCCCCTCCAGCTGCTTACGAGAGGCTGGCAAGCAACTGTGTAAGAAGCCCTGCACCAAATATCACAGTTTACCCACAACCAAGAGGATGATAACAAATTAAGGTAAAAATGAGTTCAAATCTGTCCAATTCTGCCCCTAATTGGTCTCATCCACCATTCCTGGCTTTCTAAGTACAGGCTGTGATGGGATGTGGTAGGAAAGGCATGAAACAGAGCCAGAATGCCACAGCTTGTCCCCAGGCCCTGCTGCCAGCTAGAGGCAGCCCGTGCAGCCTCAGGTGTCTCATGGCAATGAGCATACTGCTTAGGTCTTCCATGCTACCCATTTTATTTTAAGGCACAGTCCTAATCCCTTCGGCTACCCGCACAGCTGTCATCACTATTAGCTAATATTCAGAAAACATCTACTTTCTATCAAATAACGTTAGGTGGTGAGCTGCTGGATGAGAGTTCATTTAACCCTATCACAGCCCTTTAAAGGAATCTAAAATTATTCTTCCTACTTTGTTGATGAAAAAACTGAGATTTAGAGAATGAGATGAACTCAGTCGAAGTTATGTGTCAGTCAGGGATCAGACTTGCAAGCCCAGGTTTTTGCATCACAGGGTGCCATGGCAACATTTCAGTTACCAAAACCAACACAATTCTGTTTCGCTTCCACTGCTGCCCTCAGCCCACACTGATCACATGGTTTCTAGTCCAGAACATATGGTTTTATCTACTTGGGGTCAGTCTACCATTTTTTAAATCAAGGGACCACTTCTGTGGGCCTTAGCCTAATAGCAAGTAATCTCCTCTCTGCTTCCTCTTGCCCAAAAGGTTGTCCCTAGTCTATATTTACTGCGATCGCCATTAAGGTCACCATCTACCGTCTTCATCTGGCAATGACTACCCCTTTAAGTCATTTCTTGGATGCTTATCATTTGTCTTTGATCATCTTTTATTGTTTATGTCCATATTTGAATATCTTGAGGACCAAAACGTGGATCATACTTCCTGGAATTATTCTAATTATGGGAATACTGCTTTATGCTAATCTGTAAGTGTTGAGTTTGGTGTAGATTCCTCTGCCTCTTTGGCTTAAACTATAGTCCCCATCAGTCAGCATGTATAAGGCTCAATGGCAACTACAAGATGAGAAGTGTCAGCCAGAAGCCTGGGGTCCCACGGCAACGTTCAGCTTTTGGGATACAGCAGAAAGGCACCTTGATCTATGCCTGCACGCCCACTCTAGCCTGGATGCGTTACATGGGCCAACGCCTCACCTTCTCAGCACACCTTCACCTGCCTGATTCGATCAGATCAGAACAGGCTTTGCTCAAAATGTAGCCAAGAGAAAACAGCTGGCAAATGGAAAAAGGATGGTACCAGGCACCTGGCCCTCTTAGATCAGCTTTCTGCATGAGCTTCATGTTTTGCTTCCATGTGGAGGGTATAAAATGACTATATTTTTTCTCTCCTCCGAAGTCCAGCCCCTGAGTGTCAAGCGCATAGCGGTCATCTGTTGGGCTGTCTGTCCACAGCACCTGCAGCCCACACCACTGAGTTTCAAGGTCTCAGTGCTCAGAGGGTGCAGTGGCAATGCCAAGGAGCTAAGCAGGTGTTGAATGTCCCAATTATTTGGCCATCTTCTCTCGGAGGTTTCAATCCAAATGCTAAAGGGCAGACGAAAGTTCTTCCACATGCAAGATAGTTCATAAGCATCACGTATTTAACAAATAGAGGAAATGATACATCAAATTTTGAGAAGCTCAGTGATTATAGGGAGGGATGACTTCCGTAGTACTGACTTATTCATGATAATCAATATGTCTTTAATAGCCAGTTGTTCTGTTTTATTGACAAGAAGTGAAAATAAACTAGCTTTGTTCACAGGACAAAGAAAATGTTTTAAAACTGGGCTCCTTCCCAGACTTGGTGGCAGGCTCAGTGTGCTCAGGGGCAGGGTTGGCGCAGCATGTGGTGCCGGGGATCAAACCCCAGTCCCTGAGTGTCCCTAAGCAGGTGCTTAGTCTACTGAGCTATCTTGCCAGCCCTGCAAAAAGGTTCTGAGCCAGGGAAATTGTGATCATGGGAGAAAATATAAAAAGTCTACCATTATTTAATACTTTGTAAAGATAATTCACTTTTTTGGGCCAGCCAAAGAGCTCAGCATATTAAAGCACCTGCTTAGGCAGACACAGGGGCTGGGAGTTTGATTCCCGGACCTACTGTGACTGCCCCGCCCCAAGGGTGCATTGAGACAGAGATTGAGACTGGGCATGGTGGCATGTGCTTGTAATCCCAATCTTGGGTGTCCGTAAACAGGAGGACCACTATGAGTGTGATCTACACAGTGAGACCCTGTAGACCCTGTCCTAAAATTAAAAAAAAAAGATAATTCACTTTTTAAAATACAAATAAAAAATAAAGATAGTCGCAATCTACTGTAGAGTCTCTAGTACATGTAGCAGTTGCGAATCTGGAAATAGCACAAAAGGCAAGCAAGAAATGAATGGTATTTCATTCAAGTACTTGATCTTAAATATTAATGTATCATCTAAGGAGAGACCAGAATAAGCACATGAGAAACAAATGAGCCTCAGAGCAGCCATTACAGAAATGAATTATAAGTAAAACAAAACAGCTATAACTAATTTGCCAACAATGAATATAATAAAATATGACCATTCCAAAAATTCATGTAATGAAAAAGAGGGTAAAGAAAAAGACGGGGCAAATAAGCGAATGGGACAAAGAAGTCAAAGAGTAAAATAGTATATTTAAATCCAATCATGTCAATAATCACATTAAACATAATTAGCTGACACTCCAATTTTTTTTTTTTTTTTTGTACTAAGGATGGAACTCAGGACCTTGTGTTTGTCAGACAGGGACTTGTGCCACTGAGCTACATCCCCAGCTCTCAGTTGTATTTTTTTTTCCATAATTTTATTGAGAGACAAATAGCAATGAGACAGTTTCAAATCAAATTGGTAGGACAGTTTCAATAATTAACACATTACATACTCTCTTCCTAGTGGTTATTTGCTGTACAAGATGCAGACATGATATCCTATTTATAAACACTATTAAAACAAATCCCTCTATTCATTAAGAGTATGTAACTAGGGGCCGGGGAGCTGGCTCAGTAGGATAAGCGCTTGATTGGCAAATGCAAGGATCTGAGTTCAATCCCCGGTTCTACCAAAAAAAAAAAAAAGAGAATGTAACTATATATCTATCTTAACCATTTTGAATACACAGATACAAAATAGACATTCATCTGTATCCCCTTTTTTGTTTAGTTCCGTCATTTGAATATTATAGGTGTGTTAACTCAGAAAAATATTCTAAAAGAGTCCAGTAGTCCATAATACTATTGGGTCTTCCTCTTGACTGGCAGTGTCAGAAATTGTTCACCTGAGTCCCCTACAGCTCAACATAACAACATGGCTTTACTTCTTATATTTCGTTTTTATACTTTTCTGCTGGATGGTTAAGACCAAGATAAAGCAAAACCTATGCAACAAGAGTTGTAGCTTTTGGGTCTGATAAGATCAGTGAAATCCCCTCAGGATTTATCCTGAGATCCTGTACCTCAGACTGTAGATCTTTTGTCAGTGTCAGCCAAGTGGATGAGTCACTCTCAGTTGTATTTTAAAAACAAAACCAAACCATATACTGCTTGATAGAAATCACTTAAATATGAACAAATGAAAATAAAAATATGGAGAAAATAAATCATGTTATATTGAGGAAAAAAGGCAGGATTAATAAAATCATTTGATTTATAGCAGATTAGAAGGATTTTAGAATAAGAGATATGGGCAGGAATGAATAGAATCATTGATAAATAGGCCAATTCTTATGTGGAGAAAGCAACCCTAAATGTTTGTGCACCTGATAAAAGCAGAGCTGATAGAACTGCCAGAACTGTGAGCAGCACAGATAAATCCACTGAAGTGTCAACATCTCTTTTAATAATTACTAGAATAAGTGGGCAAAAAATAATATGAAAGACTTATTCAACTTACAAGACTTATTCAAATGCAATTGAATAAAAACTTAATTGATTTCTTAGAAGATTCCACATAACAGCAAAATACACATTCTTCTCAAGTATAAGTAGAACACTTACCAAAGTAGACCATATTCTTGGCCCTGAAAAAAAGTATCAAAAATAAGAAAGGATCCAAGTCATAGAATATACATTCTTTAAAAACACTGTAATTAAATTAGAAATTAGCAACAAATATTCTAAGAGGTTTCCAAGTATTTGAAAATGACCATATTTCTGAATCGTCTGTGGGTCAAAGGACTCCACCTGGAGGATAGAAGATACCTTGAACTAAAAAAAAAAAAAAAAAAAAAAAAAAAAAAAAAAAAAAAAAAAAAAAAAAAAAAAAAAAAAAAAGAGAGAGAGAAAATAACATGTTAAAATGGCTAAGATTGAGGTAATAAGATAGAAAAAGTTTATAACACTTAAAATAGAAAAAAGGAAATTTTCAATTTAATAAATTGAGTTCTTATCTTAGGAAATTAGAAAAACAAGACCAAATGAAACCCAAAGAAAATAAAGATCAGAGCAGAAATTTTTAAAAATTTATTATTTTCTTGGTTTTTTGTTTTTTGTTTTTGAATCAGGGCCTCACTACGCAGTTCAAACTCATACTGATCCTCCTGACTCAGCCTCCCTAGCGCTGGGATTATAGGCGTGTACCACCACACCCAGTTCCTGCCCAGCATGGTAGTATTAGGGATTGAGCCCAGGTCCTTGTGTTTGCCAGGCAGGTGCTCAGGCCACTGAGCTATCTCCCCGGCCCTACAATTACTAATAAATTCAAAACCTGAAATGAAATGTGGAACTTGAACAATTAATAACTAAATGGTCCTACATCTAGTAGAGTGATGGAATTTATAGTTCAAAACCATACCTAGAGAAACTCCAAGCCTGCATGGCTTCACTGATGAATTTATCAGACATTTTTAAAGAAATGATACTCATTTTATACAAACACTTCCAAAATGCTGAAGGAAAAGGAAAACTTCTCAAGTTCAGCATTTAACACTCTGGTACCAAAAACAAGTGAAGGTATTTTAAGTAAATAAAAATATAAACAATATCCTTAGGTACCATACATGCAAAATCCTTAATTGTAGTCTCAGAAAATCGAAATTAAAAATAAATTTTAAAGATACAACATGATCTAGCAACTTTTATTTCAGAACTGAACGTCAACTAACAGCTTAACATCAAATCACCATACTTAGAGTTTTTTTTACAATAATGATCATTTGAACAAATCACCAAAATACAATTGCTAAAATCTAAAATACTTTCCTTATAAAGGTTTTAAGTAAACACAGACAGGATCTTATGGAATCTGATGAAAAAGCATCTATTAAAATAAAACATGACTTTGAAGGATCTATGCAATCATAACCTAAAATTAAATTGCATTTTAATATGTGGGATATAAACAATCGGAAACTTAAATTGACCAAAATAGTACCATATGCAGTAACATCAGAATTCATCAATTACTTAGGAATAAATCTGATACAGTATTCAAAATTTATACCCTGAAAAACATAAAATATTGCTGAGAGAAATGAAAGAAGATATGTATCATTGCAACCTTATTATGTTCATAAGTGGAAATCATTAACAAGAAAGCTTTAACTTTCCCAAATTGATTACATGATAAGAAATCCCAATAAATATCTCTGCAAGATTTTTTATTTTAATTTTTAGAAACTGACAAACTGACTCGGGGAAAGACCAAGACCCTGGATAGACAAAACAACAGCCAGTGGTTACACTGCCCTACTTCAAAATGTATTGTAGCTACAGTAGTCAACACAGCATGGTAGTAGAATAAATACAGATTAATAGGACCACAAGGAATCACAGAGCACAGATCCAGATCCCTCAACTGACCTTTGACATGGGAGATAAGGTCATTTAGAGTAGAAAAGTAGCTTTTTCCAATCAATGGTACAGGCAAATTATATATGCAGAAAAAAGCAAACTTTTCAAGAACTTGATTCAGGGATGGCCAGCTCAGCAGACTAAAGCCCCTGATGACCCCCAGGCATGCAGTGCCAGCCCCACCCCAGGAGGCAAACTGAAAGGCCATTGAGACTGGGTGTGGTGGTGCATGCCTGTAATCCCAGCACTGGGGAGGCTGAAAATAGGAGGATCACTACGAATCTGATCAGACTCATAGTCTGACCCTGTAGTGAGACCCTGTAGACCCTGTCCTAAATACATAAAAAAAAAAAAACCTTGATTCAAAATGGTTGTTTTGCCTACACATAATATTCAAAATTACAAAGCTTTCACAAGAAAGGAGAATACCATCTTTGTGGCTTTGAATTTAGGGAAAGATTTCTCAATTTCACAAAAGAAGCAGATTCTGCAAAAGAACACGTTATAAAGTAAACATCATCAGAATCAGGCCATGATCTTTAAAAGGTACTAGTAAGAGAATAAAAAGACAAACTACAGTGTGTAGTGAAACATATTCATAAGTCATGTATCTCATAACTGACTCATGTCCAGAATATAGAAAAAACTTAAAAACATAAAAGTAATCAAATAAGTAAGCCAATAGCTGAATAGGAAAACTATTTCAACAAGTATTTTAGGAAGAATATATATGATCTCAAAGAAGCACAGGAAAAAATGTTTAACATTAAGAATGTCAGGCACGATGATATCCCAGCACTGGGGAGGCTGAAAATAGGAGGATCACTACGAGTCCGATATATAGTTGTAGCCCTAGTAATCAGGAGACTAAAGTAGGAGGATCCCTGCAAGTTCAAGGCCAGCCTGAACTACAAAGCTAGACCCTGTCTCCAAATTATAGATAGATAGATGATAGATAGATAGATAGATAGATAGATAGATAGATAGATAGATAGATGACATCTATAGACTTATTAAAGTTGTTAATACTGAAAAGACTGAACACACCAAATAGCAGCAGGGGCCAAGTAACTTGAACTTTCATAGATTGCTAAAAGTATGTGAAATGGTACAACACATTTGACAAATAAGCATAGTGGCCCTTTCTCATGTAAGCCAGTCAGGTTTTTACTCAGAATAAGGGAAAGCACATACTATGCAAAGATTCATGTAAATGTTCAGAGCAATTTGATGGTTTGGTTGGTCGGTTGGTTGGTTGGCTGGTTTGTAGTACAGGGGATTGAAGCCAGGGTCATTACATTGAGTTCCATTCTCAACTATTTTACCCCCAATTTTTATTTTGAGACAGGGTCTTGTTAAGTCACTATGCTGCCTGGGTTGAGCTTAAACTTGTGATCCTTCTGCCTCAGCCTCCCAGAGTGCTGGGCTAACGATGCATCACCACACCTGGATGCGTCTTTACTGCTAACATAGCGCACAAGGAGATAAGAGCTATGAACTATAAATAGACACAACACGGATGAATGTCCAAATAAAAAATAATATATCCAGAGAACTGAGTCAGAAAGAAGAATACATGCTGCATATTTCCATTTATATGAAAGTCTAGAAAATGCTATTTAATCTCTGGATTTAAGACAGATGGATAGATTTCTCTGGATGGAGGCAGAGAGTAGAGAAGAGGGGAGCAAAGAACGGTTGCAGCATGGCATGAAGAAAACTTGGGGAATGATACATGTTCAGTTTTGCATGTGGTGATGGTCGGCAGGTGGATTGTATGTCACTATTCCTTCAATAAGGCCATTACCAAGTTCTACATGCATGCTTGTGTACATGCATACAGTCATAAAGATACGCAACACTGGAGGAGCCTGAAATCATCAATCAAATATCAGACCTGCCATAGGCAAGTATTAATCCAGTGAAGAATTCACACCATTTCAATCTTGCCTTCCTAGCTCAGCAATGTTTTGTCATCCTTAGGTCCTGCGCTCGAATCTGACGCATTTAAATCACTTCTATGCATAACTAAGAAAATGTAACTCCTGAGTGATACTCCTGGTTTAGTTATAACAATAAAGAAAACTCACAATAATAGGAAACTCTCAGAGATCTCCCAGTAGGCTCTGAAGTAAACTCTAATGTATTTTGGCAGTTACCCAGATCCATAAAATAATATTTGGTGTTCTTAACAAACTCCAAGCTGCTGAACACATTCCACCCCAAGTGGCTTTAAAGGTTGTGCAAGTTTCCTGGTTAATTTGGGGTTCTGGCAACCAAACAGATGCTGAATTTAAGCATTGGTCTTGAAGACTAAATAAAGGAGTCCATGGAAATCATTTCATTTCCATGAACTCTTGCTTCAAATTCAGAGTTCTGAATCCAAATTCCCAGCTAAATCAGCCCAATTACCAGCTGCATGAGCCAGAGAATGTGCTAGATACCACATCAAGGAAAGACAAGGGAAGCAGGCTGTGGAACCCACTTCAAGGAATACCTCTGCAGCAGGACAACAAGGCCAGTACTGCCCTGCGAACAGAGTAGAAAGACCTGAGTTCTGCCCTGTCTCAGTGACCTTGACCATGCAGCTAACTCTGCCTGGGACACCTTAGACTTCACATGACACCTTTGTTGGATCACCACCTTAGAAAAGTTTGACCCACATAGGTGAAGATATGGCCCATCTTGCCGCCCTCCCCCAACCCCACTGCTATCTGTCAAATGCTGATTTCTTCCATAACAATGTCAACCTGTAATCCTCACTTTTATTTGTTTACTTGTTTACTGTCTGTGTTGTTATTGCCGATGCACATTTTAGAGAATAAGGCTATTGCATCACACATTGTGATTATAACAAAATATTTGGTAACTTTGTAACATGAAATCTACCAATTCAACAGTATAGACATTTTGAGGGCAGGAACCTTATCAGCTTTGTCTCTACCCAATGCCAAGAAGAGCATGTGGTAGGAAGCACTTGAAGTCTAGCTGATGCAATAGTAAATGGAAGAGCAAGGGTGATATTTTCTCCTCTGTCTACTTGAACACAGTTCAGAGGGAGCTAGGAGGAGCAGCAGCAGCAGCTTTCTGGAGTAAAGGTGGATACGAGCAGCTGGGAGGGTCTTACCCTGCCTTCTTGCGCTTGCCTGGATCTGAGATGGACGTCTTCCCCTCTGGTTTCATGGGCTCCCTTCCATGAAAGGTGTTCTTTCCCTTTCCTGTGAAGTCAAAGAACAGGCAGGGTGGTAATTCTGCAGGAGCAATTTAGGAACTTAGCTCTAGGCACACTTAAGGAATGTCAGTGGCTTATGCTTTCCTTAGAGAGCCAAAGACCTTCTCTGCTATTTAAAAAATGATAGTGCTAGCGAGACATGATGGCACACACCTGTAATTTCAGCATTCTGGGAGGCTGAATCAGAGGAGGCAATGTCCAGGCTGGCATGGGCAAGTGAGCAACTTAGCAAGCCCGTTTTAAAATTTAAAAAGCTTTGAGAATATATCTCAGTGCAAATAGCCCAAGCTCCAATTCAAGTACTGGAAAGAAAGCAAAAAAAGAAATAAGGTTGCCCTGAGGCCAACCTAGCAGAACCTTTCAGAAGGAGGAACCAATCTTCAGTGTTTTTGAGAACATAGGATTCTACTTCCCTCCCAGCATCCTCCACGCTGATTGGAAGAAAGCACCTTTGTCTCAAACCTGAAGGTGAAATGTTTTAACAGGGCAAATGTGACCTACAGGAATGGAAAGAGATAAATGAAAACCCTGGATTTATAAATGAAAATAAAGAAAATTGTGTGTGTGGGGGGGGAGGATACATCAAAAACTAAGCAAACCAAGTAAATAGTAATAACAGAATTGGTGCTGGAGAGAGATGAGTGTTCACCCCACCTCTGGAGCAGCCCGTGAGTGCTCAGCGAGGTGTTTCTCCTGGTAACTGGGCTTGGCCTTCCGTAAAACAAGAAACTTGCACTGAATTTTATCTCACATCCTTTCTGGTTCTGTTGTTTCTGCATTTCTCCTGGGAAAGTGATAGAATCAGGAGGACCAAGTTTGCACCAGTGAGGAATTTAAGACTCTCCTGCCTTTTTCCTCCGGTTTCCCTACCAGAGTGGTGCACTGGCAGGAAGGAGGATACGGAATGGAGAGTGGGAAGCTCGGAATCCCAAGAAGGCTGGCTACAGAAGCAGAGAGGACAGGCTCCTGGTGCCAGCATGCTCCTTCCACTGACACCGAATGCCCAGCCAGCAACACCGCCCCCTTCAGCTTTGACACAGGACACCACAGCTGTACCACGCAGCTACAGCAGCTGCTCCGCCACCTGCCACTGGAATAGTTCCTAGCTGCCTCTGCTTTGTGTCAGGCTCCCAATGCAGTCTTGGTAGCTGAGTCTGATGCTCTTAGCTGTCATCATCTAGCTCCAAGCACAAGAGAAATGGGAACATTCCTATTTGGGTTTTTTACCATCTATCATGGGAGACAAGTTCTATCTCCCAT
This sequence comes from Octodon degus, assembly GCF_000260255.1. Taxonomy (NCBI): domain Eukaryota; kingdom Metazoa; phylum Chordata; class Mammalia; order Rodentia; family Octodontidae; genus Octodon; species Octodon degus. The sequence continues at coordinate 7,857,528 of NW_004524704.1, read as the reverse complement.
CAAAACTTATAAAGTAGAACATTGCCCACAGAGGAAGAGGTTCAGGTGTTACAGTCATAAACAGGCAAATGTTTAAAATGCCTGAATTATTTATCAATGCTTCCATTTAGAGCCCCATTTCTGGAAAATCAACTACAGGCTGCCTAATCCAGCCCCTTTCATTTTATGGACTGGGAACGGGGCTAGGAAAGGGATGCTAACCAGCAGCTGGAACACAACTTCAGTTTCCTGCTTCTGGACCAGTTATCTTTCTACTATATCATACTGCCTCCCAAGACTAAGGGCAGCAGTAAGTCTGATGCCAAGCATTCTGAAAACATATTTACTTCTGCCACATAAGTTGGTTTTATTTATAACGCAGATTTCTGCTATCAAACAAATTAGATGTGATCCTTTCCATATTCTGATGCAATTAGTATTTATTAACTACCTCCCATCACAGCAGACATTGTACTTGCCGTAATGCAGCAGGAGGTGCAGGGGTCTGTTTGCATCAGAGGAACAACTGGTAATGGGGAATAGAGTGCTCTACAGCTTCTCCAGCCATCTGCCACCTCTGCTTTTCTCTAATCATCATTTTACTCTCCCCTTTTGATAGATACATCTGCATCTGGTCCTCTTGGCTGAAAACAAGGCATGCAACAGTCATGGAAAGCTTTGTTACAGTGTTAATAAAATGATTGGCTCCCTTAGTAGCAGTATCAATCCCCCAAGGAAGAAACACTTTGCCCAGGGTACGCATCCCTGGCCCACCAATTTTAGCCAGGGGTCAGAATTACATTGTGCTTGGCTGCCTCCAGAGTAACTCCCACAGCACCCACAGAGTTGCGAGGATGAAAAGCTTGGACATTCTCAGAGAAAGCATTCATTCTACTGCACACATTGAGCTAATTGATGCATTAGCTTTGTTCATTCACTTATCCATCCAATATTAATTGAGTAGTGCTGCAGTCTAGGCCATTTTAGATAATACAGACACAACAGGGTACGAAATAAAGACAGTAGGAAAGAAGACACTAGGCAAGGAACTATCTTACGTGCTACATAGTGGTATCAGGGAGGAAAAATGAAACAAGGACAAAGGACTGGCTATTTGTGACACATAAACCATTTTATGTGTCATGGGCAGAGAAGGCCTTGCTGGGAGGGGAGTATTTAAGTTGAAAGAAGTGAAGGAGTGAGTCATGAGGTAAAAGCATTCCGGGAATAAAATTGAGAAGCTCAAAGATCTCTGTGCTTTTTATGGTCATGAAATATCAAAGAGGCTGAAATGGCTTGAGTGGCTAGTGCGAGGAAGAATGCCGGGCCATCCTGTCTGAGAGGTGAGAAGGCACATACTGGAGGGCCTTAGGCTTTCGAAACCACTATGAGTACTGTGGCTTTTACCCAGGTGAGACAAGAAGCCATTTGAAAGTTATCAAGAGAGAAGTAACATCTCATGGATGGCTTTTAATTGGGGGGGGGGATAAGATGATGGTGGTGGAAAACAATGGAGATAAAAAAAAGTGGCTACATTTCACATTGATTTTAGATGTAAATCTGATAGCACTTGGCTCATTGGCTGGATGTCTGAAAATAGAAGGCAGGTTCAATGACACATTTTAACCTGGTCATCCAGAAGCATTGAGTTCCCATATGCTCTGAAAGAGGAGAGGAGAAATGGAAGCAGGAAGAGGAGAACTAAGAGTCCAGTTTGAGTATGTTAGCTGTGTGGTGCTGCCGAGCCGAGAGGCTGCTGAGTGGACCCCTGGCTCTATGAGTGTGGAGTGCAGTAGAGAGGCACTGTGAGTTTTCAGTGGATAGGTGGTACTTGAAGCCTTGACAATGAATGCGGTCACCATGGAAGTGAATATCAACTTGAAAGAGATGAAGGGAAAGGAGTGATAGGATAGATCATTATGTTTTAGAGATAGAGAGGAACTACAAAAGATAGTAAATGGGAAAGTCCAATGAGGTAGGAAGGAAACCTAGAGAAAGTGATATTTCTTACGTGAAAGAGATGTTTAGGAAAGAGGAAATCATTAAGTGAAAGCTTTGCATACTTCACTGTCCATGAGGCCACTGACTTCCACCATACGCAGTCTGTTGATCTCAACATAACTTGTTGGGGTTTTGTTTTTAACAAGGTAATCGGAACAAAATCCAAAAACAGGAAATATAAAAGAGAAAGTGGGAAGAGAAAAATCACCAATCAGCTCCAGCCAGTGGGGAAAACTTGGGAGATTTTGTTGCAAAAGTGAGAGGAGAAATGAGATGGTAGGGGAGAACAGATGTTTGTTTTTCAGATGAGGGTACTGAGCCATCTTTGTGCACTTCTGGGAAGGACTCAGTAGAAAATGGGGATTTAAGGGTGCAGGCAGACAGACAAGTCAATAGTCTGGCACTGCATAATCACTTAAATAAGAGATGCTGGTGGTAGAGAGGGGGAAAAACTATTACTGGAGAAAGTGGGGAGAAATGCTGGAGGGAGACCCTGGGGTGGGTGAGAGGTGGTGAGATCAACAGCCTTAGGCAGATGGACCTTAGAAAGGAAAAGAGTGAAGGTATAGCATACAGGCACAAAAGCAGGTGAAGCGCTAGTTGTAAAAGGAGAAATATGCAGAGGTTCCTTTCTTTTCCAAGTTCATTTCTCTTTTCAAAGCGTAGTAACTAGCAAGAAGGGATATCAGCAGCAAATGATAATGAAGGAAGCGACCTTGGGAGTTTGAAGAGATAGGAAAGGGTGTGAAACGGAAGCCAACGGGCAATTATAAAGACTAGGGAAATGTTAACAGTATTTCCAGACTGCATGACAGGTCTTGGCAGTTCGTGAACATGAATTTCAAGTGAGACCAAGTAATAAGTTGAGTTTTTATAGTCTTACGATGTTTACCTGCATGCATGCATTCACAAAGTAAGTAGAGTATTAGAGTTAACTAGCTTTGGGGTCTTCTTACACAAATTTGATCAAGAAAAAACATGGGATGGAACCAAAGTGTTAGCAAAGGTGCAGTCATAAACACGAACTATGAAAACTAAACTGAGTAAGTAGACAGGAAGACAGAAAAAGCACCAAAAGGGGAAAAACTCAGGGGCTGTGCACATTGGTGGTGTTGACATTTTCTTAAAATAGGATATAAGAGTGAGCTACAGATCTACAAGGTAAAGAGTAAAACATGTGAAATTGAACGGAAAAGAGAGGTGGTGGTACTTGGCCAAAATATTTTAGGAGATGATGATCTTGGTAGGGGAGGACACAAATATTAGAATAATGGGGCTTGAGGGGTCAGGAAGGAAGAATTACTTTCAAGATACTGAAATCAAGAGTTGTGTGTAGGGCATGGGGGTATACCACCGCAGAAGAGCTTGTGCCTAGCAAGAATAATCTCCTGGCTCAATCCCTAGCAGACCAGAAATATAAAGCAGAACAAAACAAAACAATAAAAAAACAGTTACAACTGTACAAAACTAGATATTATCCATAATTTAAAGACAGAGAAGTTAAATCTGGCTCAGTGTTCAGGGGATTCAGTCCCTGGTCAACTGGCTCCAAAACAAGCCTAACGGTGGTGCAACTCGGTGGACCATAGCTGCCTAATCCATGCAGCTGAGCAGCAGAAAGGGGAGCAGTCTAGCAAAGAAGGGATCAGCAACCAGACCTAGACTCCCGAGGCTGTGCCTCCGCGACTCCCTCAAACACACCCAGAAGTGTCCCACCACACCCGTGAGCAGATTCCAGAGCCAAATGGCCCTCTACTCCATCTGCTAGGAATAAGTAGGTCACCCTAAGTGGGTAACCCATGATGCAATGACTGGAAGAGCCAGTGTCTGTCCCAAGCTCAATGTGACTGCAGATTTGGACCCTGCCTATAAATATTCTGCTATTAGGACCAATGCTGGTAATAGCTCTGCCTTCTAATCTTTCCTGTTCCTTTGATTACCTCCTTCTTCACCATGAAATACTTGTACATGCTCAAAAAATGAATGAATGAATGAATGAATGAATGAATGAATGAATGAATAAAACAACTTGACTTAAGATCACATAGTTGAAAAGTGGAATCATTTGGTTCCCAGGGCCTAAGCTGAGGTACATGGTAAAGAGCAGAAAGACCAAAGTCAAGGGGAAAAAAATGTGAGCTGTGAATAAAGTGGCAGCAATAATGAGTTCAGAGCAGGCAGGAGCAAGCTGGCTTTTGCTGGCTTTTGTTTGGTTGATTTGTTTTCACTTAGGGGGACGGCGGGGACTGGCAATCCTGGACCCTCAGAGCCCCTTTCAATGTCATGTCCTCAGCCCCTAAGTGCTGTTCGATAAAGGATTAAACAGGGAGTAGGCCTTTGAAGATTTAATAGTAACAATCTTGTAAAGGTCATTACAAAATGCATTACAACTGTTCCCCTTATCTTTTAACTCCTATTTTGAGAAACAGGAAGAAAAATAAACAGGAAAAGTGTACCAAAGTCCCCCAGGGGATCTAACTGAGCAAAAATAGTGCTGACAGGAAACAAGCATCTTAAACCCTAAAGAGGAAGGCAGGGCGCAAATATGGGAGGAGAAACTCTGAGGAATTGATTACGCTCAGTTGATACTGAAACAATCAATTTACTATTAAATGGATCGGTGACAAAGGTGTGGGCAACACGTATTGCCCACCAGCCCTTTGTACCCAACGAGGCATTTTACAAGTGCTCTCTGCCAACAGGAAAGGGAACCTGACCTGGCAGTGCCTCTACTCTGGTGGCCGAGTTAATCCCTTGTATCTTGGCCTGAATCATGACCGCCTAAACGTAAATACTGATGGAGCGTCTCATGCCTGATACTGGGCTAAAGTGTTACATTAGGTAACAACAGCCATACTCAGAACCTTCTGTCATTCAGAATATTCCTACTTCATCAATTCTCAGCTTTGATTAGCTTCTTGAGCTACAATTGTGACTTCATTTGTCAAATTGCTCTGGATTCATTGGGTGAAGGTTTACGGGCCACTTCACCTGGCACGGAGCACTCAGTTTATCACATGAGTGGAGGGACAGGGGAGTCACAACCCTTTAGGAACTGATACTCTACTTAGTATTAAATTTAGGATTTGCCAGACCTCTACTGTATTGTTGTGTGTCACTCACTTCCTGATTTTTAGGATACTTGATCAGAGCTCATGAGACGATTTCTGCTCTGTGTGCACTGTTTAATTAACGGTGAAGGTGGCAGGCAAAGAATTTCCCCTCTTTGGGACCCACTATCTCCTGCAAGGAAAACTTCGACTTCTGGTCAGTGCATTATTTTCCAGGGCTGACGGCTGGTGAGCCTATTACCATCCTATTTTCATTTGTTTGACAGGCATCTACTCTGTATACCACTATGGGTCGAACACAATTGCATAAATTTTAATCTCCATGCTCATAATAATTCTCTTGTACAAGCACTATTATTATCCCTCATAATTATATTTGCACTATAATAAAATTATTGTTACCTCCATTTACTATTGATGAAATTGAGGCACAAATTCACTAAAATACTTAAGATATAGTTTACCATTAAGACATACCTTGATAGGTTTTGCTTCCTGGCGTGATTTATAAGCTTTGAAATTTTATGATTTGTGTGGTTTTGTTACCAGTTTTGTAGAATATTTCTTACTTAGGTGGGAGAGAAGCTTAGGGGAAATTGTGGTCATCCACAAGGGACAGTGGAGAAATAAGGAAATTGGTGTCTCTCCCCACATTCAACAGCCACGACACCCAAGTTAGCAACCCAGGAGGATCCACATGAGCCCCTTTCTGTCTTTTCTGCCCCGTCACCTACACAACCTCTGTTCCCTCATCAATGGGAGAAGGCGTAAACATGCCTAACACAGAAGCCTGCTCCTTTCATAATCTAATTAAATCCTGTCCCCTTCATTTCCTCTCTCCTTCCCTTCCTCCATTTCCTTCCTGTTGTACACTCAGCCAACCCATCTTACCACTTGTGCAGTAACTCTTTCCTGCACTACTACGCACTTCCTAACAATGGTTATTATATTACACATTGCTATCTTCAAGGTAGTTGCTCAGATTACCAGATACAGGCATGCAAAACTGATCAAACAATATAAGCACTAAGTGGCCCTTTCAATGAACTAATAGAAATTAGTAGTACACCCTGGCAAGCGCAAGGGCCTGAGTTCAATCCCTGGTTCCGCAGGAAAAGAAAAAAAAAAAAGAAAAGAAAAAGAAATTAGTAGTACAATTATCTTACCTGCATTTTTTCTCTTTCCTTCTTTTCTCTTTCCCCCATCCCAGCTATTCTTTCTTGTTCAGCTGTTTCTTTCTCTTTCACATCCACAGTAGAATTTTAACAATGTGTGCCCACTGATATGTTAACAAACGGTGATGAAAAGATGTTAGTTCTAGACAAAACAACGTAGTGAGTGAAGTCATAAAAATTCACATGGTATATATTTTTATTTCGTTTTTCATTTACTTGCAGTTGAAAATTGAAAACTGGATATATTTATCACATACATCATGATGTTTTGAAGTACCTACAAATGGTGGAATAGCTAACCTGAAGTAATTATCACACACATTACCTCACATGCTTATCACTTTTTATGGTGCGAAAATACTAAAATCTGTTCTCTGAGTTTTTCAAAACGTCATGCATTGTTTTAACGATGGCCACCACGTTGTACTCTAGAGCTGCAGAACTCAGTCCTCCTAGCTGAGATTCTGTGTCCTTCACGCAGTGCCCCCCCACCCTTCCTCCTTCCACCTCTAGTGCCCAGGCAGCTGCCATTCCGCTCTGTACTTCTGTTAGTTCCGCTTTTTCAGATTCTGCACATAAATGAGACCATATAGTATCTACATTTCCATCTCTGGCTTATTTCTTATAAAATATGATATTTCTATCCATGTAGTTGCAAATAACAGAATTTCCTTCATTTTAAGGCTCTCCAGTGTTCCCTTGTATCCATTCGCCACATTTACTTTAGCCACGTACCCACCAGCAGACACCTAGGTTGCCTCCCTAGCTGGGCTATTGTCAGGACCACTGCGATGAGCATGCAATAGCTCTTAGACACACTTCACTTTCTTTGGCCAGATACCCACTGGTTAGATTTCTGAATCATATTGATTTTAATAATATGTAAAGCACTAACTTTTGCAAATTTTGAAAAGTTAGATAAGAGGCAAGGTGATACCAGTGTTATCTTACTCATTATGAGGTTGTTCTCCATTTTTCAAGCTAGACCCCGTGCTGTGCTGCTTTCTCCAAGATCAGCACAATTCCCCGCACTATGCATGGAGAGGATTAATCAGGTATACATCATCTGCCAAATGGGTCACAGCTGGGGAATGATTTCTAACTACAAGAGAAAGGAGAGGGCATGGGCTTTGAATCAGAAAACTTGAGATGAAATTCAAGCTTTTCATTTACCTACAGTTTAACTTCAGGCAGATTACTGCGCCTGTTTCACTCTCAGGTTTTCTGTCTGCAAAGTAAATAATTTGGTGGACAGTATTAGCCACGAAAATCCCTAAGGCTTTAACATTTGAATATTGCATGATTCTAAACTTGCCATCCATATGACCAGGTCCACATGGCTGATTGTGTAAAATTGCATCTAAGAGCATCATCTTCTGAGCTCCCTATTAAGTGGCCCTTAGCAATAAACTCAACTATGCTCAGAGGAGTCTAGGACATAAAGAAAAACGAAAGCATGGCTCCCGCCTCAGGGAGTTTTAATCCATTTGTGGAAAGAAAAAAAAATGATAAGAATAATTAAAATAAATAAGTGGGAAACAGTTTCACTCTATTTCTACTTACACTTGAATTTTAGAACAAAAGTCTTACATGAAAATTGATGTGATCATGACATCGCCCTTCAGCTAAGTGCATTTTTTTCTTTTCCAAAGCTCTTAAATGTTATTAAAAATGATAGAATATGAAACATTAGATTCTCATTTAAAGTAAAATTGACAGCAGCTAACAGCTCATCCCTGGCACTGAATCCATTCTTGTTCATATTACAAAAAACAAAACAAACAAAAAGAAAAACCAAGTTCCAAATCCAAAATAACAAACTCACGGATAAACGTTTTCCCAACTCTACCCTAACATTTCTAGAGTTTTCTATTTCTAGAGTTTTCTAAACACTACCCTAATTATTTTTCTAAGTCCTACATTTGTATCTTTTCAAAGACAGTAGCATTTTTAAAAATATGATCAATATTAGTAAGAACTGTACTTACTTCCTTCACATTAATTAGAAACAAAAAAGTACCACACACCCTATTCAGACTCAGAGAAAGTGTGCATCTATTCATTAAAGCTCACTGACTTTAGGTAATTTTTTTCTTTTCACACATTGGTGTGTTAAGCCACTGTTTGATCCGAACTACAAAAACTCTACAAAATGAAGAGACTTGAGAATTTCTGGAAAAAACCTGAAGGCAAAAGCAAAAACCTTATGATGGCAAATAAAAACAAAATATAGAGAAATTGGGGCTGTGGAGATGGTGCAGAAGGATGAAGAAAATTTTGTACAAACATTGCCAGGGGATGTAGGCCACACAGACGCCTTAAACATCCACTTTCCTGCAGCTAGAACGGTCTTGTCATACAACCCTGACATAAGTGCCTTTTTCAGGTTTAAATAAACAGACTTCTGTGTCCTATATTTACCCATCATATCAAAGTCTTGTCTTTGAGCTCTTTTCTCTTTTCATAGTGCAGGCCTTGGGTCAGAGCCCCACCCAGCCTTTTCTAGGGAAGATAAGCTTAGTGTGCTATGGTCCTTCCTGGGGAGCCTCACCTCTCTTTCCTCCCTAACACTGGGAATAAGTCCCAACTCTGGGTGGTCCCTTCATGTTTTCAAGTTGTACTGAAATTTGGGGTGTAGGTTTTATTTGAAGGACAGAGGAAATGACCTTGGACAGAAAGTAAGGAAATACTATTCCAAAGATAAGTGGGACTTTACGAGTGAAACTAGTAATAATAGGGCTAGAGAGAAGTAGGCAGAAAATTGCAGTTATTTCCATAAACGATTAGTAATATGAAAATAAATTCAAATATATAAATGGTACAACTAACATACAAACAAAATTATCAAAAAAAATCAAACAAATATCCTGGGAATCTGAAATAGGATGTTTTTCAGAGCTATGAGCATGTTATAAATTTAAAAACAAAACATAAATTTTTAAAAAAATGACAATCTCTTTCCTCTCATTTTCTCATACTGCAGCCCAGGGACTAAGAGCTAGAGCAGTGGAGAGTTTTAAATGCCTTGTCAGTTGGCATGCATAGAGGGGGAGCCAACCGCTAAGGTGACCAGGTCCCATGCCCTACAGGGGGTGTGGAGTCATGCCAGCACCCTGAGCTCCCCTGGGACAGGACCAGGCCATCCTGGAGGATGCTAGGCCAAGATACCCACCTGCTGCCTCCAACTCCACCCAGCAGAAAACAGGGCAGTGATCTGGGCCAGCTGACACTCCTAGGTGAGTTTAAAAGGGAAGTTTAATGAAATTTTATCATGACACATGAAAAGAAATGTTGCCCACTGAGCCCTAATCTCTCTGCCAAGACAGTTTTAACTGGGACACCTTGGCTATTTTTCCACACATTTTGCATTCATAAATTGTGAGAGCTAGACCTGACCTTATTTGCTGCCACTTGACTTGTCCACTGGCAAAACAAGCCCACAGGGAACAATTTTAAGGCCAAATTTTAATGAATTCTAGCTCTCTAGGATTAGACCTGAGATTTCTCCACCTGTGGGCAAGTGCTTTTTTCAGCTCCTCAAACGGCCTTTCACATTGTTACTTGTTGAGTCAAACAATTCCTCACACTTTTTAAGATCAATGTGGTGGACAGTAGTTGATACTGTAAGATGGCATGGTAAGATCTAATTCCTTGAGTTCCCATATATGTAGGGTGCTTTCTGAGAAAAAAAAAAGACTCTCAGATTTATAAGTGATGAAGATCTTCAATTTGGTGATCTTATAAGCAAAAGCTAAAGTATTTCTTTAAAAATGAACTTTTAGATCTCTAGATATCAGCAACCATCCATATTCAACAAAATTCCATATTCAAAGTATCCCATCTTACTTCCTCTCCTCCTTTTAACCTGTTCTACTTCTTCCCCACTACACTTACAACTTTTTAACTTACCTTATGACTTTTAGTCAAGGATCTGTTCCCAGGGCTCCCATGGAGTCAGCATGTTCGGCAAACATGTTGAGTGAGTCAGTAAATAAAAACTGGACACAGCGCTTACTTTGAACCATTCTATATTAATTATTACCTGAAAAATAAGTAGCATAATTCCCAAAGATGCTATGAGGGTCAAGTGAAGTAAAATGAGAAGGTATTATCCAGGATTCTAGACTCCAAGTTATTACCGGGTAAATACTGGCTGTCTTCAAGTGTTTGAAGTCCTAAATGCCCATCACTCAATCTTCTCCCTTCCTGACCAGTTAAAATCACACTGGGTGCTATCTATCTTCCCACTGATACCACAGCTTCCTTTCTGTGGCATAAGAGTGGACTGATGGGGATATATATTTGGTAGAAGGAGGAGAGAAAGTGTGGGAGCAGGGAAGAAGCCTTGACCCCAGAGCCAGGCAGATCCAATGTTCAGTGCAGACTTGACCATATTCTGACAGTGTGACCTAAGAAAAGATCTCATTTTTCTGGCCTTACTTTTCTGCTATGAAAAACAAAGCTCATAGTACCTACTTCACAGTGTTGGCAAAGGGCCGGGGAGCTAGGTCAGCAGTCTAAGTGCCTACCTGGCAAGCACAAGGACCTGGGTTCCATCCCCAGTACTGGGGCTCACCGAGCCAGCCTGTACCAAATACAGAAATAGAACTAAAAAAGAAAAGAAAATATCTTGGGGCTGGGGACTTGGCTCAGCAGTAGAACGCTTGCCTAGCAAACTGGAAGCCCTGGGTTCAGTCCTAGGCACCAAAAACAAACAAAATAATAGTAATAATAATAATATAATAATAATAATAATATAAATAAAAACCTCTCCACAGAGTTGACAAAGGTAAACCAGAACATGATGCTTATAGATCATTTCTTCAATAATAGATACTTAAAATTAAACAAGTAAACACATAAAAGTACTGTCATTCTTGAAAAAGATTGATTTATTTATAAATTTATCTTTCAGAAAAATGAGTTGTAAACAGCAGATCTAAATCACATCCATGATTGTACACTACATTAACATCTGTGTATTTAGAGACTACAGGAATTTATGGCCAGATTTTATATTTATGTTTCTCATTCTGCATGTAACACAGCATTGTGGAGGATACTAATAACTAAAATCTCAAGTTTATGGGAGTGTAACTCAATGGTAGAGCACTTGCCTAGCATGTATGAAGAAGCCCTTGGTTCCATCCCCAGCACTGCCAAAAAATAAACAACAAGCTCAATCTATGGAGGAGTATGGTTTATAAAACAAAAGAGAGAAACAATACATGCATGTGAAAATCTTTAGCTTTTTCAAGCATTTGGTAGTATAAAAATATCTTTGTACCTGTTCTCTCATCTTTGTAACCCTGCACACTCAGTTAGAGCTTGAACACTAGGTCTTCTTGATCCTCCCTCCCATGTTATTCACTTCATCCTTAGACTTCAGGCATGTGCAGTCTCTCCTCACTCCCGGATCATGCGCTGTCCTCTTTCTAACATTTGCCCAAGCTGTTTGAATACCCTCTTTTTTCTAGTCTCACAAATCCATTTTTTTGAAGTCCTATCTGTTCATCAAGACCTAGCTTGAGTTTTTCCTCTTCCAAAAGCCTTCCTTTAGCAGATGTCTACAGAGACCACCTATAGGTTTTACCATCTGGAGTCCTTTCTTCTTGTTGGTGGTGTATTAGACAGTCTTAACAGTCCTGGTGGGGTGCTCAAGGTCAGCGTTCCGCCTTCCTTTTTCCTGCCCTCAAGCTTCTTACCTCTGCAACAGACACGACACACAAGTTGGGTGTGTCATTCAAGCCAAGCAAACGAGCTCTCCACTGAGAACATAGGCTTGAATCTCAGGGCTGAGAGCCCTTCTGCTGTGAACCCTGGGTCTTGAGGGATTTTAGCAGCACAATCCTGAAGACGTTTTCCATGGCCTTAGGCCGCTGAGCCCACAAGTTTTCCTTCTGTTCCCTTCTTTTCATGATTGTTGTTATGAACTCTATCTTTAATTCTGTGAGTTTCCTTCAGTAAATTATCCCTTTTGTTACTTGAAGTTAGTTTGTAAGCAGTCAGGAAAACTGCACCATGACATTCGGTCCAATGAGTTAATTTTGATGACTCTACCATACTAGTCACTTGTCTCTGTAGATTGTAGTTATGTAGATATAGCTTGCCCTCTTGCTCCTCCCCAAGATCTGCATCCTCTTAGATGCCTACTCTCACTTGGGAACCATGGCCTTTCAAAAAGAAATGTCAATTAACTTGAAATCAAGAAAACACATTTCCTTTCGATTCCAAACAAACTCAGAATCTTATGAAACATTTAGTTCCAAGAGACAATTTCTCAAATGCTTGGAATAATGAAATCTTAGGGCTAAAAGGAATCTGCATTCTGTTTCTTCTCATGAATGTAGGTGCAGAATGAAGCAACGAGGCATCACTGGAGTGGTCATAACAGGCAACATGACTACCGTCTCACCTTAGAAGCGTGAGCCTTTGTTCCCTCTTCCAACAGGCAAGTCCAGGCCAGAAGCCAATCTGGTCTCATGAAGAAAGAAGCAGAGGAGGGACAGGGATCCACCCTTCAGTCTCTGGAGGGAGAAGAACAGACCAACAGGGAAACTGTGGGGTTTAATCTGAGCAGTATCAAGATTTTAATGTGCTTGTGGGATTTCATGCCCATAGACACCAAAGGTGTTAGGAAACTGTCTCAGCACCTGCAAAAGGAAATTAAGGGCAGACCCACTGCTGCCACAGAGGGGGGGCTCTGTCCTCACTGCCTTCACACTGGAGAGGAAAACAGGTTGAGTTTGATGTTCAAATGGGATTCTCCAACTTTTCTGCTTTCTTTTCAACTCTATTCCACTTCAAGCTTCCCTTGTCATTAGACAATCTTTTTTAAAAAAATTCTCTTGGATTCTCCATTTCCCTAACTTATAAAATCAGATGTAACAAATGTGTATTTTCTCAAATGTTCCACTGAAATTTCCTTATAAAAGCTGAAAAACTTTTCCTTATGTAGTAAATAAGTGAGGTTATTGAATGAACTCTTAAAAATAAAACCATATATACATGAGCCATCTTCCATATATAAAATACATGTGATAGTTTAGTACACAGTGTGCTTCTGAAGGACAAAGAGCTAAACTTAATCACCGTGCATCTAATATTTGAAATAGGGGCAAGAAAAAAGGAAAGAGAGGGTAATATTTTTGTAGTGTCAGATGAGTGAGTGATGTATGAATGCATAGTCTTTGCTAGGAATGAGGAAATAACTTGTCCATGAAAGGAATCGAACAAAGCCAGCTCGGAGATACTGTTAGTTGGTTGATTGGCTCATTTGTTCCCTTTGTTTCTGTACTCAGGATTGAACCCAGAGCCTTTGCACTGAGCTACTTCTCCAGTCATTTTTTATTTTGAGGCAGAAGCTCTCCAAGTCACTAAATTTCCCCAGGCTGAGCTCAGGTGTGCAAACCTTGTGCCTCGTCCTCCCAGGGGGGCGAAGGAAGGTTGCCATCACACTTGACCCAATCACATTTAATAGATTTTTTTTCCATCAGAAAAATATTCATGATCAGCAACAAAATAAGGGAGGAAAACTTCCTCCATGTGATAACCTCAGGAAATGACAGTCAAGGAGAAAGGCCGGTTCTGGCACAGAGAAGGACAAGATAGTGCAACTTCCCACTCTGGCTCTGTCCTGAGCCCCTAATCAGTTCTGAGGAAGAAGAAGTGAATCACAAACACCTCTGACGTGGAGGAAGTAAACTAAGAGAGTGCGGTGCCAGGGCCCTGAAAATACATGGAAACGTGGCCTATCCTGCCTGATGCACCCATTGCCCAGGAACTCAGCACCTGACAGGATGCTTGTCGGGGCTTGAACCCTTCTGGGAAGCATGAGGGGCTGAACTCAAGATGTGAGGTACCCAGGAGTAAGCTGGCACCACGGAGCAGGCCCCATTCCCAAAGAGGAAGAAGGAGAGTCAAGAACGAGAGGTTTTATCCTTTCAACTCCTTGCTACTCTACTGTGCGTTTCCAAAATAATAAACAGAACTTATGGGCCCGTTAATAAATTAGTCAAGCCACTGACTCACTAATAAATGAAAATATCATCTGGAATCGTTAACAAGAGGAGACTCTGAATAAGATTTCTTGTGTGTTTGATCAACGTGAGGCCCCCGAGCCAAATTGCTCTTGCATGAGTGGACTGAAGGAGGAAATATTTGGGGGTTGCTGAGAATCAGATGAGAGCCACCAGCAGGCAGGTGGGGGCACAGCACCACTGGTGGGACACTGTCCCTGCCCCCATAGCCAGCTTACCGAATCCTAGTGTTTCAGTTTGCACACCCAACAAAAATTGTTGCCTGTCCCAGCTAACACAGTGTATCACTGTTGCTTTTATCTAAGCTAAAAACTTGTATTCCATTGTGGTTTCCAAGTTCATGTTCTTTATAAAAGTGCTAGGAAAAAAAAGTAAGATCTTCATTTTGCGATGGGGAAGACATTTTCATGCAAGACGCAAAACCAAACCTTGTGAAGCAGTGACAAATCTGAGAATGTAAGATCTGTGAATGTCGAAAATGAAAGATCAAAAGTGACAAGAAAAAATACTAGAATTTATATGTGCCCTATGAAGTCTTTTATTATAAAAGCTTTTAATAAATTATTACAAAAGCCTAAATATAAAAATAAGGGGAAAAGAATAAAACATTTCTAGGCACAAACTGTTTTTCCTCTTATTACACTTAAATAATTTCACACCATTCTTGGCATTGAAACCAAAATCCTTACACAGCCTGCCGTCTTAATCCCACTCTGGCTCCCCTCCACCTCTCGCTCCCTTCCCTGCCGTTCTTCCCCTCCTTTCTCTACCCCAGATCAACTGGCCTTCCAGCTTCTCAGTTTCCTCATGGATTCTCTCCCTTTAGAACACACCCTACTTCCCCAAAAGGTAAAAATGAAATAAAATCCTAATTTTCTACAGATAGTCAAGTCTTACCCTAAATGATACTTTCTCAGAGAAGCCTTTTTGGGTTATTCCATTCCTGTACCTAATACTGGTGGAAGTTCCCTGTTATCTGGTCTCATACCCACTACCTTTCCTCCTCATGGTTCTTTACAGTCATTATGGTGAGAGGGACTATGTGTATATGTGTGCTTAGAGTATATACTATGTATATCTGTGTAGATAGATTTATCTCTAAATAGATGGATGGACCAACCGACTGACAGACAGACAGATTTCTTTTTCTTCTGCTTCATGGTAAATTCGCCCAAAGGTAGAAGATTCTATCTCATCTTATCCCATTTGACCTGACACAAAAGGCAGTTAAACAAATAATTGCTAAATTACTGCTTCTTTTCATTTTTCCTACCCCAATTAATATATTCAGGTAAGATTGATAAACACTCCTCATTTGACTCTTTTGGGTATTACTGCAGTATTTCAAGCAGTAGTTATCTAAGTATGAGCCTTAGATCAACATAAGGAACAAAAGAACAAAACATAAATTGGATGTGAAAAATATAAAGCTTTCTGTATCAAAAAGCTGAAGAGGCACTTACAGAATGCAAAAAAAAAAAAAATCTTTAACTTATAATGTGTGATAAAGGTCTAGCCAGTCATGGTGGTGCACACCTGTAATTCCAGCACTCAGGAGGCTGAGGTAGGCGGATCACCATCAGTTCAAGGCCAGCTTGGGCTACATAGTGAGTTCAAGACCATCCTGGGTTACATAGCAAGACCCTGCCTCAAAAAGCAAAAGAAAAAGGTCTAGTATTCAGAAAATATAAGCATTCTTGTGACTCAGCAAAAGTCAAAAACTCACTAAAAATAAATGGATAACAAGACATGGATTAGGGTGCCAGGGAGATGGCTCAATGGAATAAGAGCTTCCCTGGCAAGTGCAAGGACCTGAGTTCAATCCCCAGTTCTGCCAAAAACAAAGAAAAAAAAAGACATGGATCAACATTCTTCAACAAAAAGGTAGGCATATTTTTAAAAGCCCTTTTTAAAAATTATTATTACTAATTAAAGAATTTTAAATTAAAGCCACAATGAAATGTTACTTTACGCTCACTGGGATTATTATAATAAAAAATAATTTTGGGGGGGCGTAACTAGGAATCAAACTCAGGACCTTGCGCTTGCCACACAGGCACTTGTCCTACTGAGTTATCCTCAACCTCTAAAAATATATTTTTAATAATAAAAAATAACAAGTGTTGGTGAGGATGTGAAGAAATGAGAGTCTGCATTCCTCCAGTAGGACTGTGAGCTTGCGAACTGTTATGGAAAAGGTGGTCGTTGGCTTAGTACTTCTATCCTCATGGAGACACAATACCTGACCCCTGAAGGAGATGGTGATTTGGGCATACAGTCCGCTGTCTCCATCCTTGTGTGGCTGGCTGACTCAGAGGCTGGGAGGCACCACACAGTAGCATGGTGAAGAAAAGGTAGCATAGATCATTGCATCACAGCGGCCAGGGACATAGAGAAGGGAGGAGCCAGGTAGAAAAATCTCCCCTCCTAGGCCATGTCCCCAGTGGCCTGCCTCTTCTGACCTGACCCCACCTGACAGCAAGTCAGCTGTGCTTCCCCATAATTCAGTCACCTTCGGACACATGAGGTTTGGGTTACAATTTTAATCTAGTCTAGAACATTCTTTCCCTGGCCCCCAAAGACTCATGAACATCCCTTTATGCAAAGTGCACTTACTTCATCTCTGAGAGTTGTCCAAGACCTAACAGTTACAACACTGCTGCAAGGTCCAAGTCCAAAGTATCCTCTGAGACTCAAGGCAAACTCTTAGGTGTGAGTCCCTATATAAATACAAAAGCAAGTTAAACACTATGGGCAGAGAATGACACAGGGGTAAACAATTCCTATCCCAAAAGGGAGAAAAAGGAGATTAAAACCAATGGGATCAAAGCAAGACAGACTCTAACAGGACAAGCAACAACATCTGTAACTCTGTGTTGTGGCAAGATGTGAATTTCAATGGTTTTGAGAATGTCTATGAGAGCTTAGTTCAGCCCCATTTTAGGGTGAGCAGGAGCTTGCACCAACACAGTGAGTCAAGTGAGTTTGTGAAAGGACCCTGGACAGTCTTAAAGTATCTGAAGGCATCACAGTCAAAGTCAAGATCTGTACTATTCTCCGATGCCACTGAGCAGGGTGACTGACAAAGTGATATTGGCAGTGCTGCATGCAGTGGCAACGATTCAGGCTACCCTTTGACTTGTGACCAATCAAATATAATGAGGCCTTGTGCTCTGAGCTCTAAAGGATGAGACTTACAGAAAGGTGATACTTTTTTTCTCAAATCATTACTGAATCTTGATAGGGATATGGTTGAGTTAGCATCGGAAGAAGTGATTCCTTAAAGCATGATCCACTTTGTAGGACATCCTTGTCATCCTTATTTATTTTTGAGCTTAGGCTGAAAGAATCCTTTTCTCCATTCGTCTATTTCTACTCTCTCTCCCTTTTCTTACTTGTCCTTTCTCTTGTTCAACAGGTGGTTTTGATACCAAACATTGGTGGAGGATGTATACTGACTGGTATCACTAATCACAAAACCAGATCTCACTAGATAGTCAGGACAGATCTTGAACAATATGGGACCAATGTTCACTACACTAAATTTAAGCAAATTTTTTCTTCTCTGGTTGACAAAGGAGAACACTGGTGAAGGGAACCCAAAACTTTCCCCCAGAATTCATCTTGGGATTTCATTTATTCTCTCTCTCTCTCTCTCTCTCTCTCTCTCTCTCTCTCTCTCTCTCATATTGAAGTAGATGAATGCAGGATCTGCCTTTTCCAGCGCGTCTGAGAAATATTAACGAGGTGTGAAATGAAAGCAGGGAAAAGGGAGAGAAAATGAACGTGACCCTGAGCTGGCCACTCATTGAATGTTTAACTTCTACAAGGCTAAATGTGAACACTTTTGAACTCCTGTTGTGAGCTGGCACTGAGGAGTCACCAAGATAGGTGAGAGGGTGGCAAAATGTGTAAAGATGACTAAATCCTGGTCACCAACAAGTGGAATTTGAGCTGGAACTTGAAACACGTGAGTCTTCCAGCCAGCAACATGAAGTGTGGTGAAAGCAGACTGACAGGGCGACGTGCGTCTAGTAAGCTCACAGAACAGATCCTCAGAAGCGTAACTGGCTCTCGCTGATCACCTCACCTGTTTATAGTCTTCAGTCATCTTATAATTTAAGCTCTTCCCTCACTGCAGCAGATTTTCATCATTTCAGGTTGATACATATTTTGGAAATTTTGCATAATCTTAAGTACTTTGCTGATTACAGCGAAAATTGATTCTCCGAGGCACAGTAATTCTCTGCTCTTCTACCCTGCCTCAGCACTTTGTTCCCACCTTTACTGAGCTTGGATTGCACTGTATATTAATTATCTGTTCTTTCCAGGCTTCTTAAGTAGTGCGAGAGCTACTTACAGGAAGGGATTCTACCTTGTTGAGACAAAAGCAACCTAGTGGCCAGGAGTCCAGAATCCGCACTCATTCTGCCAAAGCTGAGACCCTTGCTCCAACACTTCCTATCTTTCTATGTAACCTGGAGTTGGTTATTTGTTTCAGTCTCTTCCTGTGAATAATAATAAGCTTACTTCAAGAGGATAAAGGGATTAGAGATAAACATGGGTTTAGATATGAATGGCACATTAAGCAGTGCTCAGAACATGGGAGGTCTTCATAAAGCCTGGCAATCTTATTCCCCCTCATAAGTTAAGCATTTAATACAAGTTTGTAGAAGTAGTAAATGAATAAATCATTATTAAGAGAGCTGCCTTGGTTGGGAAGTAGTGTAAGCCTACTTTTCCTGCCAAAATTTTCTTTACTTCAAAAGAGAAATCCTCTTTCAGACATTCCATGATGGGGAGTGATTCACTCATTTCCTTTCGGCTTGGTGGGAAATAACAGAAACCATTTCTTCCTCATCTTACTCAGAAACTTCGGGCTCAGATGAGAACTAAAAACAAGTAGTGCTGGTCAGAGGAGCAGCTGAAAAGGAGGCTGTGGCTTGGGGTGTGTCTCAGTAACAGAGAGGTTGCTTTGTACATGCAAGGCCCTGGACTCCATTCCCAGGACTGCAAAGAAAGGGGAGAGAAAAGGAGAGAAGAGAGGAGAGAGAATGGGATGGGAGGGGAAGCAGGAGAGGAGAGGAGAGGAAAGGAGAAGAGAGGAGAGGAGATGGGAAGGGAGGGGAGGGGAGGGGAGGGGTGGGGAGGGGAAAGAAGGGAAGGGGAGAGGAGGGGAGAGGCCCTCTCCTATAGTTAGGGAGCTGCTTCTTGTCATCCTCATGGAAAAACAAACTATGGCCCACTAATGGGTTTCAAGATTTCTGCAAGAGAAATGTCCCCCATAAGAAATGGTATTAAGCGGCTGGGGAGACGACTCAGTAAAATAAGCGCTTGCCTGGCAAGCACAAAGGCCTGAATTCAATCCCTGGTTCCTCCAAAGAAAAGAAAAGAAATGGTATTACTGCCCATTCTGATTGTTAATAGTGGATTATTATCTACTTCTTTGCTCCCCTATTACCTAAACTGCAATCTCTAATTTAGAGGTTTCCCACACACTATCTGGTGATCAAATCTGCAAGCTTGGTGTAGTGACCTCCTCTCGCCAGTGAGGAGACGTGGCATGGAGAGCTGAAAGGCTTGGCCCCAGATCTCACACCGCAACTCCTTGGTAGGGCTGCAGTGTGAACTTAGGCTGGCTGCCTCCAGGGCTCACGCACCCAGTGTTGCCTTCCTCGCTGCCGTCCTTGCATTCTGAGGCCTGTGGCGTAGAAATCCTGCGAGTGAGCCTTCTGATCTGTCTCTCTGAACTGTTCTGGGCCTCCTGAGGTGGCCACACCTTCAGCGGTTGCCTAGCTCCTGGCACAGAGTAGATGTTCAGCACCACACTGAGGAAACTACAAAGAAGCCACTGAAGGCACGGTGTGAGGCAGCAGGCAGAACGATGGGAAGCAGAAATATGTCTGCTCTCCATCACGGGCCAACGTCTCTTCAGGAGAAGTCTCTGCTCACCCAGATCCAACAGTTCTGTGACAGGGAACGTGGCACTGTCTCTCCATACCCTACTGGACATCTGAAACAAGCTGCCACACAGGAAGTATGAAAGCACCCTTTTCCACAGAGGCTCCACATCCCAGGAACTGCTTCTTGGCAAACCCTGAGCAGCTCCTCTGCCCCTTTTATTCCCTTGCGCTCCACTTCACCCTTCACCTGCCGTGGTAATGTAGACACTGCACGCTTGCCGCATCCTCCCAAAGGAGACAGCCTGAGTGGCTGAAGATGTAGTCCAAGAAATGGGTTTGCCGGACCGGAAGTGATGAATCAACTAGAAGAAAACAGCAAAACCACTTCAGGACATTGTAGTGGGCCAAGATTTTTTTTTTTTTTACAAGACCACCAAAATCATTGGAAACAAAAGCAAAGAAGACAAATGGAACTACATCAAACTAGAAGTCTTCTATATAGCAAAAGTATCACTGCAGAGAAAACTTACAGAGTAGGAAAAAATATTTACAAGCTACCAATCTGCTAAGGGGTTGGCATCTATAAATTATGTAAGGTACTCCAACCACTCAGTATAAAATATAGTAACCTAATTAAGAAATAAGCCACAGTCTTAAACAGATATTTCTCAAAAGAAGACACATAAATTGCCAACAGATACATGAAAAAAAAAAGCTCAACATTACCAGTACTCAGCCAAATTTAAATCAAGGGCTGGGGATATAGCTAAGTGGCATAGTGCCTGCCTGGCAAGCATGAGGTTATGAGTTCGATTCCTGGTACAAAAAAGTGCAAGTGCAAATCAAAACCAAAGTGGGATATCACTTCATCATAGTCAAAAAAGAGGAAAAACAAGAAGTGCTGGCAAAGGTGTGGAGAAAAGAAAACCCTTGTCCACCATAGGTGGAACATAAATTAATACAGCCATTATGGAAAATGGTGTGACATTTTCTCAAAAACTTAAAACTATCATATATTCCAGCAACTTCACAAATAGGTATATATCCAAAGCAAGTGAAATTATTATGTCAAAGGGACTGCTGCAGGCCATAGACATAGCTCAGCAGCATAAGCACCTGTCTGGCAAGCTCAAGGTCCTGAGTTCAATCCCCAGTACCATAAAAGAAAGGTGGAGGGAGGAGACAGCTGCAAAAAATAAAAGGGAAGGGAGACATCTGCACTCTTGTGTTCATGACAGTGGTATTCACAATCGCCAAGAAATGGAAGCAACCTAAGTGCCCATCAACTAATGAATGAGTAAAGAGAATGTAGTTCATATACACAATGGGACACTATTCAGCCTTACAGCGAATGAAATCCCTTCATTTATGACAACATAAATGCAGCTGGTAATCGTTATATTAAGTGAAATAAGCCAGGCATAGAAAGACAAGTACCAGATTCTCCCATTCATGTGTAGAATCTACAAATCTTGATCTCACAGAAGTTCAGAACACAGCGGTGATGATCAGGGATTGGTGGTGGAGGCGGGATTGAGAATGTTTGATTGAAGGGCACTAAGTGAGAGTTGGATAGGAGCAAGAAGTTCTGGTGGCTTCAAGCAGTAGAGTACCACAGACGACAATGATACACTCTGTTTCAAAACACTGCATAAAATAATTTTGAGAATTTCCTCCTTTGAGAACTGATAAAGATTTAAGGAAATAAGTATGTGTAACCTGATGCAAACATTGAGCAACATGTATGTGCATTGAACATTACGTGATGTGTCATTGATAGGCACAATGTTGTGTTTTATACACCTGTCAAAAAAATAAGCTTGAAAATAGATCAGGCTTATGAGCATCGTGTGCAGGAGCCTTCCATGCTCAGGTCATCCTTCTGCAAGCTGCTCAGCTCCAGACCGAGCTGTTTCCCACCTTTGGTGGAGTCTTTAGAGGAGTCTACACAACTGGACTCTTCTACTGAGCATCCCTGTTAGCTAAGGATTTCATTATGCATTTAATAAGGAATAAGCTGAAGAATAAGGCTTTATATATTTCCAGGAATCTAAAAGCTCACAACAGGCTTTCCATGGCCTGAAAATGTATTTCTCTCTCTCTCTCTCTCTCTCTCTCTCTCTCTCTCTCTCTCTCTCTCACACACACACACACACACACACACACATATATCTCTACTTGGGACATCTGGTCACCCCTGCTCAGGTTGTGATTGCTTTTGTTTCTAGCTTCCTATGATCCTCAGTGTTATTCCGAACTCCCCTTGAGCAATACCATCATCATGAGCTTCTTCTTCATCCACATCATCTGTTTCAAAAGAAGATGAATCCAGGACTCAAGGAAGTGATTTTCCTGCACTAGTAACTACACTGATGATACTACGTGAGTCATCCGTGTTTACATAGTTTAGGTAGCTTCGTAAAGTGTGTTTATCACTACCCTTTTAAAAATTGAGTGGACTGAGCACAGTGCTCTCAGAAAGTACATTAGTGTCATTTAATTCAGGAAGAAAAAAGGAAAATTACCAATTTGCTTTTCTTCTACATCTGTTCCACTCCTCTGTGGTTAACTGACAGTAAAAAATGAAAATGACCCATTCCTTTCATCTGGTGCTAGTGACCTTCTTTTGCTCATCAAATATTGATTTACCTTCAGTGCCCAGAGAATAGGTTAGTGGTGCTTTTTACCCATAATTCTGAGCTAGCAAATTGGAGACAGAATTTAAAACAGGCGCTGAGGACATAGCTCAGTGGCAGAGTGCTTACCTAACATGCACGAGGTCCTCAGTTTCACCCCCCCCAACCAATAAGAAAAGAAAAAAGGGGGCTGGAGAGATAGCTCAGTGCTCTAAGCACCTGCCCAGAAAGTGCAAGGAGCCAGGTTCAGTCCCCAGTACTGCATGTTGTGCCAGCCCTGGACCCCTGGGAGCACTGTGTTGGCTATGGAAACTGGACGTGGTGGGGCAGGCCTGTAATCCTAGCACTGGGGAGGCTGAGACCAGAGGATCACTACAAGTCCAAGCTGTGTAGCAAAACCCTGTACTAAATAAATAAACAGGATTAAAAGAAAAGAAGAACTAAAAATGATTCCATATCAATAGTCAATTAAAATATATTCCAGAGAAAAATTTCATTCTAACAGGAAAATTTTGGAGAACTCATAAGACTATGCCAGTGGTTTGCAAACACTTTCTTTAGCTATAAAAACTCTTCAGAGTTTTTCACTGGATTCCTACTAATCTAGCCAGGTCACTTTCTAACTGAAGCAACTGAAATCAATACAGGATTCAGGATTCGAACATGGCCAGTACCTGCAGCCCACCTCATAGGTGTCATGTGGTCCAGTCCTCCCATCTGTGCCCATGCAAGGCTATCTATGTTCCATTTGGTCACAGGCTTTTCTCTGCAATAAGCAGTGACTACAATGAGATGAGCAGACTCTATAGACTTTAAGTCTCAAAATCTTGAGTCCTGATTCTTGGCCAACAAACTATCTAATAAGAACAAGGGCTATTCCTCTCAGGCTTTAAAACTTGTGTTTGTGGCTCAGGGTATCTTTCTCAATGTACAGAATGACATTGAAAAAACTGGAATATTAGTATTATGTTAAGAAATATATTACGTTGTAGCTCTGCCTTATGACATACTCAAACATGGTCTATTGGTAAAGACCTAAGTGCTAAAGATCAATTATAAAGCTATTGGAAGAAAATATAGGGTATTTTATAAAAGATAAGAAAAGTCTTCTGGAAGAACATTCCAATGCATTAACTATGAAGTGAAAAATTGCTGGATTTGACTTCATGAAAATTGAGAATTTCTTCTCAGCAGAAGACGGAACAGAATCAACAGAGCACAGATGGGGAGAAGTATTTACACTACAGCAGTCAAGAAATGAATAGCTAGACTATGCAAGTACATCTAAAAGGAGTTAGCGTGTTCTTTAGCTGCAAAATCTCTTCAAATAAAATTTTGGTTGAAAGCCTGCTAATCAAGATATTAAAACTCTTACAAATCAACAATGAGAGACAGAGAAGCATATATAAAAGTGCTCAAAGGCTCTGAATAGGTGATTTATTGAAGGAGAAGCCTTAGATAAGTAATTTAAGAGGAACGGTATGTGGACAGGGATCATAATCAGGGAGATGCAAATGACACCTTACACCCATCAAAAATGGCAAAGCAAAGAAAGGAGCCAAGACTGAGTACTGGCAAGGCTGTGAGGAGACAGGAACAATTGGGCTGCTGGCTTTGGGTGTGTGCCACACTGAGCCTTTGTGGGTAGAAACCTGGCAGTATCTCATGATGCTGAGAGTGGCTGTGTCTGTGACTCAGCCTAAGCTCCCTGTGAGTTCATGACGGAATATATGTTTGGGTGTCAACTGTGATTTGCAGTGTAGAACTTACCTTGTACTCATCAGAGAGGAATAAATATATAGCATATGGTATTTAATACTCTTGAGTCCTAGATTATAGAGTTACACGCTAAATAGTCATGTGGCTAGGTGCAGTGACATAGGCTGTAATAGCAGCTATTTGGGAGGGTGAGGCAGGAGGATGGAAAGTTTAAAGCCAAGTTGGACAATTTAGTGAGATCTTGACTCAAAATACAAAAATAGAATGGATAGGGCTGGGGAGATAGCTCAGGGACACAAGCACCTAAGTGGCAAGCACAAGGACCTGAGGTCGATCCCCAGCTCCACATGCGTGCCTTATAATCCCAGCACTCAGGAGGTTGAGACATGAGGATCTCTGTGAGTTTGAGACCAGCCTGGGGGCTACAAAATTGAGCACAAGGCCAGCCCAAACTGCATAGCAAGACCTTGTCTAAAAAGTAAATCAATAAATAGGTATCAAAATAAAAAGGACAGAGTAGAGCTCAGTGACAGAGCACTAGGCTAGCACGCACCAGGCCCTGGGGTCTGTCCCCAGTGTGTATGCCATAGTCGTATGCATAGACCTAAAACCGGTGTTTGAAACTGAATGAAGATTCCCAGGACATTTATGTAAATAAAACACAAACACGAAACAGTATTTACGTCCTTATGAACATATCAAATTCTGTGGAGTGAGGATCTAAAAGAAGACAGAAGGATGAAAGGAAGAGAGAGAAATGTGTACTGAGAAAACCAGAGTGGGTTTTGGCATCACTGACGATGCTGAGCAGTCTATGCAGCGATGCGTATGAGTAAGTAAACTCTGCAAGCCTGGAGTTAGAGTACAGAAAAGATGGAAAGGAAGAGGAAGGGAGGAGAAGGGAAAGAAGGGAAGCAAAGGGAAGGGAGGGGAGGGGAGGAGGACAAGGAGGAAGGGGAAGGCCTATTGTTGGAGAGATGCTGTGACACGGGAAATCGCCCTGTCATACCAGCGGGTGATCTAGGTTCCCATCTGTCTCTGGCTGGGTAGGTAACACATGCCAGCTATTTTCTTCTTAAGATTCCCATTTTCCTCTCTGACATGATAATGATGTTAGGTTAGATTTGTAAGAACTTTCCCAGCTTTGTGCCTCAAATATTCTGTTCTTTCTCTCCCATTAATAACTTCTAAAATGTCACAAGCAACAATAAAACCCTATCAGCCATTTCAGAACATCTTTATTCACAGTGAAAAACAGCCCAACTTCGGAGAAATACCTTGCGCTTAAAGTGTGCTTTTATACATACGACTGACAGAATGATGTCCTTTCTTAAAATGTTCAACCTTGATTATCTAAAAGCAGCACCCTTCTTTTTCACAAATCAATGACTAAAGAAAGTAAAAATGACTTACAGAGTATTTGGAATAATTAAAATACTCTAAAACTAAAGAGCCCCTCCTTAAACAACTAGCGCTGCTTATTAATGGTGATGACAGCGACAGTGGTGGCAAGGATGACAATGACAACAATGTAGAAAAACACAAACTCAGGAACAATTCAGCTTGTGTCTGCACACCTAACCCATAGAGGCCACTACACCTTCTGGCTGCCTTAGCTTCCTTTGGATCCAGCTCCAATTTATTTTGAAATACACCCTTGAGAAGCAAGATGGAAAGCACTGTAAAACGAAGAAAACCACTTTATAGATCTGTGGGCTCCATTTGCAAATTAAAATAACAAAATGGAAAAATACACATTATCATAGAAAAATCTATCCTGCATTATACTAGAGGAATTCTTTTGCCTTCTTAAGAGCTCATTAAAATGCAAAAGTGCTCATTTCAACCAATTAGTATTTTGTCTACGAATAGGAAAATATGTGTGAATGGCCAGTTCAGTTCAAACTAAAACATTTGCATAACATCAGCTCCTTCTTCAGTTGCATAATTAATCATTTGGGATTATGCATTTGTAAACATAATTTTTCAGTGTCAGGAGAAATCACATTTTACATATTGAAACACTCTAAATCATAATTACAGCTACCATTTATTGAGCATCCACTAAGTACTAGGCATTATACCAATATTAATGGTTATGCCCACTACAAGGTTATAGAGTGATTATTATTATACCCATTTGGGGGCACTAGGAAGTAGAAATTCAGAGAAATTCGTTAGGAATCCAAAGCTAAGTATGACTGTTTATAGTGCTCACGTTGCTTTTTACCAAAGCCTGCCTCCTCCCCTAAAGATTTTGCTGTCAAAAATAATGAGCCTCATGTGTCCTTTCATTTTGTTTAGTTTGCTTGCTATAATTAAGACTTGAGAGTGACCTTCTGCAAGGCCTGCTAGTCCAGGCTAGTCTCAAGCTCCTGGGCTGAAGCGATCCCCCAACTTCAGTGGCGTGAGTGTTGGAACCACAAGCTCGCGTCACGGCTCCCAGCCAACCACCCCAAACTAACAGGAATACTCACCATCCATTCCCCAAGGGCCAGTGCACACATAGCTGTATGCGCATTGCCCCTTTAGCTCCCGAGCTTTCCTATCTCATTGTATCCATTTTATTTTCTAACTCATTATTAACTTTATTGAAAATCAATAATAATTGTATAGCAAATTAAAAAAATTGTAGACAAATATTGAAATGTGAAAGATATAAGATGTAGACAGTGAATTTTAGAAAAATATTTCTGAAATGAATACATAGCATAAGATTAATAATAGATTGCACATTATAAAAAATTACTTACAAACTTAAATGAATATAACAATAAAAATTGTCTAAAATAAACATGAAGGAGAGTTTACAAATAAATCATATAATAGTTCACTCCATGCCAAAATCAAGAAACTTATATTCATATAATTAGAATTCTCAAAGTAGAATGGGGGAGGCAATAAATTTTTAAAGATTTAAAATTTCTGAATTTAGTTACAATTATAGCACCCCATTTCTAAGAAAAATGAAACTTTTGCACCAGAAATATTAATAAAATCATACTAAGATACACAAGAATGAAATTGTCCAAAACTAACTGTAAAGAAAAAAATCATTAAAGCACATACACAGAAAAATATTTGCTGTGGAAGAACAAAATTAAATAGCATCTTATTCCATATTAGAAAAAAAAAAAAGCAAGTGGGTAAGAAACTAGACTTATTTATTCAAAGGACTGAAGTAAAAAAGATCTGTCCTCATTGAATTCTATATTTAGCAAACATATCTTTGAAAACTAAAAGCAAAATATTTTCCAGTTATACTAACTCGAAACATTCTAATACCTCCAGATGTAGCATAAAGAAAATAATAAAGACCATAATCCAGAAGGCAAGAGAAGTTGAGGTATCCAACAGCAGTCTTTTAATTATTCTTTTTTACACAGCAGCAAAATATGGACTTCTCCTGCACCCTATGGTCATGATTCTGTCTGAGTCTACAGGGTGGATATCAAGGAAATATAGTAGCTCAGTCCCACAAGTGACACCTGGCCATCACCTGGCCACCAGGAAGCATCATGGACACTGTCCACGTCCACCACATGCTAGAACTTTGTGTGATATCCTATCCCCAAACTGTTAGAAGTTCTGGTCATATATTTGCCATTCCAGTATTTTTGTTATGTTTCATTCTTAGTAATTCTTTATTATCATGAAAACTTTTTATTAGTTGATATTTTTGTCTATATTAACCTATTCAAATACTATGTGAGTACTCTGAATTGATCACAGATTCGTGCATATGATACACTACATTCTGGCCTCTTAGTCGGACTCACAATTTAATTTTAATTATTTAATATTATTTTGAAATATTAAATTTAATTTTGAATTAGTATTTAATTTTCTGAATATTGTTTAATTTTAATTTTGTTTTATGACTTATACTGTTTCTTTGACTGACAATCTACTTACAGGACATGGTATGATATATTCTCCTAGTATTAGAAACTTTAAAAAGGGTATTTCCATTTCTCATTGACTTTATATTAGTTTTTCTTGGTCTTTTACACACACACACACACACACACACACACACACACCCATATATGTATATAACCTGACATAAGATTGATACTGTTTTGTGGAAATCGTCAATGACCTTTTATTTTTTTTTAATTTTTTTTATTTATTTGAGAGAGAGAGAGAGAGAGAGAAAGAGAGAGAGAGAGAGAGAGAGAGTGGTGTGTGTGTGTGGGCACCAGCTCAGCCCACCAGGGGGCAGGGCTGGCTGGTATGTGGTGCTGGGGGATTGAACCGCGGTCCCTGATGCTTTGCTAAGCTAGTTCCAAGTAGGTGCTTTAGACCACTGAGCCATCTCTCCAGCCCCCGTCAATGACCTTTTAAATGGGTTCATCTAATATGATTATATTTTACATAATCCTGCATAACTACCATTCTGAGAGCTTTTTATTCGGTATCCATTTTAGATTATGAGAAAATCAAGGCTTAAAGAAAGTCGTACCTGGTCTGGTGCAGCACACCAAGTAAGTCACAAAATCTGGATTCAAGGGTTGGGCCATTTATTGATCTATTTAAATTTTTATATTCAAAATTCACATAGCATAACCTTGCCCCTCATGGCCTGTGGTAGCACACGCATAGATCGGGGCAGCTACAGAATAGTTCCATCGCTCTGAAAAGCTCCCTCCAAGAGAACGAAGAAAGGGAGAAAGGGAAACAGGTAAAGCGAAGCCATCCCATGTGCTGGAAACCAATCAGCTAAAAAAAAAATGAATATAAACACTCTAGTCCATAATATGAGCTAGGATTAATACTATCACCAAGAATAAAAGTTGGGACAGGGGACGTAGAGGAGTAAGAGGGCGGGAAAGGGAGTAAAAGGAGAAACCGTTCCCCAAGATGACTATGAACTGCACGTACTACAAACATGTACTAATAAAGCTTTTTCAAAGGCTCTCTTCTGGGGCCAGGGAGATAGCTCAGTAGAATAAGCGCTTGCCTGGCAAGCGAAAGGGTCTGAGTTCAATCCCTGTTTGAGAAGAAGAGAAAGAAGGCGGCAGGAGTTTCATCTTTTTTGAGAACTCAGTATCAGTGGAGTCCTGCAGTACACAACCTTTTCAACCTGGCTTCTTTCATGCTGTGTGCTTCCTTTGACCTTCACCTTGCCTGTTGTACATGACAGTAATCTGTTCTTTTTTATTGCCAAATCATTTGCTGTTACATGAATATATCACATTTATTTATCCATTCAGCCACTGAGAAAAATTTGAACTGCATTCAGTTTTGGTTGCTCATGAATCAAAATTCTGTAAGGATTCCTGCGTGGGTTGTTGTGTTCATAGAGCACGTGACATTGTTCCAGGGTCATGTGCTGAGAAGCCAAATCCTCTCTTCATTGAACTGCCTTTAGAACTTCATCAAAGATCACTAGACCAAGTTTGTGTGGGTGTTTCTAAACCCTTCATTTTTTTGCATTGATTAATACATTTATATCACCACCAATGGCACCAAAATCAGCTGCCACTGATGTCTTTATGTCTGTAGCTTTATAGTAAGCCTTTAGTACACAGGATTCTTCAAGCAGTTGATATTCTAAACCAAAAAAATACATGGCAGAAGTGGATAAACCCCCATGTCCTCTTTTCCTTTGCCACCTACGGGGTGTTAATAATATATTTTTTGTTGTTGTACAAAGGGGTGGGAAAGCAATTTGTCTGGCCTACTTTCCTCTCAAGGGAGAGAAGAGCTGTCATTTGTAGATTTTCTTCTGGAAGTTCTGACTAACCACATTCACCACGCATCGTATAGTCATGTAACCTATTTATCGCATGTCTCTGTGATGGGCACTGTGATAAGATGTGGGGAAGAGCAGAACAGGACATGCAAGATTCTTTCTCCTGGGAAGCTTAGGGCAAACTAAACAAACAAGTAACCAAAGAACCCAAAGCCAGAGAGCTGCACTTCAGAGAACAAAGCTTGGCTGAGGTATAAAAGAGGGACTCAGGTAACAGATTGCGAGAGTAGAAAATGCTGAGGAGGGGACAGGGACACTGAGATCTGGGTGACAAGGGAAGATCAGATGTGCTGTGTGAAGAGGAAGAGTGTTCTGGGCTGTTGGTCTGAAGAGTCTTAGATACAAACCTACTTGACATTTCTGAGAAACAATAGCAAGATGAGAGGCACAGCTGGCAGTAGTCAGCCAGGAGAGGGATGTGAAACACAGTCAGAGCAGCAGGGACCAGCACAAGGGCTCTGCAGCCAGGACAAGAGGTCGAGCGTGACTCTCACTGCCACCGAAGGCTACAACTAGAGTTCAATCCAATGTGCGTGCTGTGGCCAACTATATCACTGAGCTCTCTCAAGAAGTAGGAAGTACGATAAGCCTCCCCAGTCCTCCTGTCACAAACTGTTGTGTTTTCTGTTTACATTAAACCACTCTGCAGGAAGCAGGTGTGATTCTGGAGAACCCACGCTCGGGTCCAGTCCTTATAATTGCATCGCACTTCTTCCTGTATGGACTCCTAGGGGCCGACCCGTGATAGGCGAGGAAAGAGAAGAGAGCTGGGGTCATGCTCGGCTTCTTGCTGAGCCACACTGTGCTGAGGGCTCATTGCGAAGGGGTGGGCTCAGATCTGGGGTGTGGGACGAAGCTGCCCCAAAGGAAGACCCATCATCCACAGCCTCGTAATAGCAAAGACCCTTGTTTGCAGGAAGAGTGTCCTGTCTCCCCACAGCTACTGCCCCATGATCCCCAATGTCCATAAACAATGAGTTAAAGAAAATTGGCATAAAATTCCAGTGTAAGAGCAGAAGCTTTGCACACATGTAGGAATTTCCTGGCTACGCGGAGTCATGAGTACTGAATGCACTTCTGTACCAAGATATACAAGAAAGCCTCCAGGAGGCAGTATTTATTCCATTTATTTAAACTCCACTTTGGATAAATAAATACCACTGTGGAAATATAAACATAACACCTCTTCCCCATTACAGAGTCACCATTTCCAACTCCATATTCTCTCTTCTACTATCAGTGCATATATATAATTTTTATGCTTACTTCCCAGTGTTCTGTTTTTTGCTTAACATCTCACATATATTTTTCCACACAACAGCGCAGTCTACATGCTTACCACTTTATAGAGCTACCCAGCGATACAGTATAATAGGATTAGCACACACTTACATAGTAATTGCTATTTATCAGGCACTGCTCTAAGCACTTTACCCATTGTTTCTTGTTTATAGTACCGTATTTTTATACAGCCCTCCAAGGTAGGTACCATCTCTCTTAGTCTGGATTCAAGATAAGGCAAAGCTTGAAGCAAAGGAGTCCCCTGTGCTTTGGTCTTCAAGCTGCTGCCCAGGAGAGAAAAGATGAGAGGAAAGCAAAGCGAGGCAAGGATGGAGCCAGTCTGGCCATGGTCCAGGGCAACGGAGGGCTGCTTCCTCCCAGCCGAGCTTTCGGGGTGGCCATCCTCCAAGGGCTGCACAAACTGTGTCTCGCATAGCTGCACAGCAGGGCAAATCAAGGAGAGCTGTCTGCTGGATCCCATTTGGTCAGTAAGACCTTCTATCTGTTCAGCTCTAGCTTGAGACAAACAGGCCTCTGTGCTGGTTCTTGTCACTGCTTGTGGTACCAGGAGAGGCTTCGGGCAGGTGACAGGGGTAGATGACAGAGGCAGGCATGAGGCTTGGAGCTAGGTGACTTGTAGTGTGCCTGCACAAAGCCAAGAAATCAATGAGAGCCCACTGACCGGCCGTGGTGGCATGGCCACTACTCTGATTTGAGGAGATTTAAGTTGCTTTCAGCATTTTATCAAAATGCTCGAGTGCATAAAGGAAAGACCATTGGACAGGAATTAACCCCACCACCACTCAGGCTCCTGGAAGATCCATCCTCCATACGTCTCAGTGTGCTCAGACTATATTATCTTAGAGGCCTTGCATTTTGAGGTGCTTTTTGGTTTTTTTTTTTTTTTTCTTTTCTGTTGTTATATTTTTATTAAGTCAACATTTTCAAAACTTTGGGGTTATGTTCTCAGTCTTCATTCACACTGAAGATTTCTCTGCAATCTTACACTGGTTTTCTAAGTGAGTGCTATAATAATCATTAGGACGGCTACGTTAATTGGAACCTATGACATTACAATTTGGTTTCTTTTTCAAAATTTTATTGATAAACAGATAGCAATGAGACAGTTTCAAATCAAATCGGAAGTACAGTTTCAACAAATAATACACTGCATATATTCTTCTTAGTGGTTAATTGCTGTACAAAATGCAGACTTGAGATCCTATTTACAAACACCATTAGAACAAATCATTCTATTCATTAAGAGAATGCACTATATATCTATCCTAACCACTTTGAATACACAGATACAAAATGGACATTCATCTGTATACCCCATCTTTTCTAAGTTCTGTTATTGAATATTATAGGTGTGTAAACTCAGCAAAATATTCTAAAAGAGTCCAGTAGCCCATAATAGCATTGGGTCTTCTGTTTAACTGGCAATGTCAGAAATTATTGACCTGAGTCCCCCACAGATCAACATAATAACATGGCTTTACTTCCTATATTTTGTTTTTTTGGTTTTGGTTTTGGTTTTGGTTTTTTTCGGGTTTTTCTGTCAGAACCAGGGATTGAACTCAGGCCCTTGCACTTGCCAGGGGAGCACTTATTCTATTGAGCCATCTCCCCGACCCTGAGGCCTTGTATTTTGATTAATACTATTCTGAGAATATGAACAAATACTATTCTTTTTTAATTTACAAATCCCTAGAATGTTAGTCCGGAAACTGGATCATACCAATTTAATGCATCAAAAATATCTATGGAGAAGTTGTGGAGATGCCTCAGTGGAATAAACGCTTCCTGGGCAAGCACAAGGGCCTGAGTTCAAGCACCAGTTCTGCAAAAAAAAGAAAGAAAGAAAAGTAAAAAGAAAGAAAAAAGAAAAAAGAGTCTACAGAAAAAAGAAAAATGTCTACGGTTCATGAACACACCTGCCTCTCTGAAGCCTGATTATCACTGAGAGCAGATAAAATTGTATAACAATAATATTTTTTAATGATTTGATAGGCATGAAATAGTATCCCCAAATCATATTGTTTTGTAATTGAACAAAACCAAACATCTCTTCCAATCCTTTTCATATGTTCCTTTTGGGTAAATTTGCACTTGAAAAGTTATTTCCCCCTGTGCAGAGGTAGAGCTGTGTCAGCACTAACAAGAAAACTAAATGATGTCGCTGAGGCTGTCTGTCTGAGCCGGATAAGGCCACCTAGAGGCAGCACACACTGCAGCGTTGCTTCAACTCAACGAAGAGGTAAGAACAAGTAGCATTTCTGAGGCCAGAAACCAGTAGGCATACACCTCACCCAGAGCCTTTGAGAAATATCTAGCCAACCTGATTCTCCTCTTTTCGGATAATTCATATATTTAGTCCGTCCTAAAAGTAAAAGAGATGAGATTAAATGACCTACGTGGTTTCTTCCTCCAACCCAGCAGCACAGAACACTATTGTGAGATGAGGACCACACATCAAAAGCCTTCCCTGAGGCCTGTCCCGCGGCCTGTCCCAAGGCAGCACCCATCTCGATTGACTGGCATTTCTAGTTTTGTTCTAAGGCTGGAGCATCCTGAGTTTTTGGCACATTCGTTCTGAACTTGTGATGACCTACTTATTCTCAGTTTCAATCTTTCAGTAGATAAGATTAAAAATGGACAAGACACCGATACCATCTTTGTCATTCTTTGGAGGTTTAAAAGAACCGGGACAACACTCTCAGGTGCTAGGGCAGAGTTAGTGGACTGGAGAATTGGGAATCTGGAAGCAGATTATCATGTTTCCATTTGGATTTTAAAAGCAGGGACTGATCTTTGGAGAATACCAACCTTCTTTTTCTAAGCCTTTTCCTCATGTCCACCTTGTTCTTCTTTATTATTATGGTCCTGCCTGTAAAAAATCTGTGTTTAGAACTGAAGTGGAGGCTGGAGAGATAGTTTCCAGTCTAGCTCCACTGCCTTATAACTGGAAGAATGTGAGCGAGTCCCTTCACCTTATTGAGCCGATGTCCTCATCTGTTTCTACAATGATCTTTCCTTTTATCTGTCATTTGTACTCTCAACTAGTTGGCATACACGTTCATTAGTAGAAGCAATGGCATCATTCCTCCAAATCTTTCCTAGAATCCCACTGTAGAATTGTCTTATAACAGTGCCATTTTTCTCTGGAGTATACTGAATTTTTATAAATGCTTCCTTGTTACTGGGCGTAACTATGACCACCCTCTCTTTCCAAAGTTATGCAGGTACATTCATTTCCTAGATGTGCTGAAACAATTGCCTCATATTTGATGTCCTAAAATAAGGGACATTCATGCTTTCATCATTCTGGAAGTGAGAAGTTCAAGGTGTCCATAGAGCCATGCTCCCTGAGAGCTCCAGAAGAATCTCATTCCTTGATTCCTCCTGACTTTCTATGGCTGCTGGCTACCCTTGGCTTTCTGAGGCTTACATCACTTTGGGCTTCCTTTGTGCTTATAGTTTTCCATCTTCCTCTTCTTATAAGGGTACCAGCTACTTGATGAGGATGACCTCATCTTAGCATGGTTACATCTGCAAAAACTCTATTTCCAGGTCAGGTTCGCAGATCCCAGGAAGAAATGAATTGAGTGAAGACACTATTTAGAACAATCCACCAGGATGTCTCTGTATCCTTACTCTCCCCATCCTCTGGCCTTTTGCTTTATCTCTGTCTTCTTCAAGAATCTTTGCCTTAGGATGACTCCTCTTCATTGGAGGGGAGGAGATCATCCTCATCATTTTCCTAGACAAGAGGCTCTGTTCCTTCAATCCAAGTTTCATGGGAGCTTGCTGCCAGGCTAGTCCATACAAAGAATAACTTATATCTTTAGTGTCCTGCACAGAAATATTCTGGTGGCTTCACCATCTATTGTGTCTGAACCATGTTTCCCCAGAAAGACATTCCTAGGCTTTGTCTCATGACTCCAGCTCACCTTTCCCGTCCTACTCTTAGTACTGCCATCACACACACCTCAGTTTATCCTTTAATGCCACGGCATCTCCTTTTCCTTCTCCACCATTGTTTCTGTCTCTGTCTGAACAGTCTTTCTCACACAGCATTCATTATTAGTATCACTGTTGGAAAAATCGCCACCTCTTTTCCAGGGCCCACAACGATCCCCACACGGCAAACAGAAATCGTCACTCTTGCTCCAAACACCCACCATGTTGCGTACTGCATTTGATGCTTTTATTCCTGACATTATTTGTGATGAAACTCTGTCCCCTTTGATTAAATGATGATCTCTTATAAGAAGAACGCCCTTTTCATTCCCAAGATTCTACCTCTTGGGATGTGTTTAATACATGTTCCCAGCAGAGGTAAGAAGAAAAAACAAAAACAAAAACAAAAACAAAAAAAACAAAACAACAACAACAAAAAAAAAACGCAAGGTGAAAAGACAGGTAGGAAGGTAGGAAAGGAAGGAAGGATGGAGCTAAGGTGAGAAAGAGTGGGAGGGAGGAACAAGGAAAGAAGGAAGCAAGGAAGGGAGAGCTCTAAAGTATGGATTTTCAGACGGCTCTTGAAGGAACATGCGAGTATTTTGTGTTTCCTAAACACTCCAACAAATACAAAATGCAATGTTGTCTTCCTCCCTCTTTTCAAATGTTCATAATTATAAAAACAGCTTAATTCCTTACAACTAGCAAATGTTGTACTTTAAA
Source organism: Octodon degus (assembly GCF_000260255.1). Lineage (NCBI taxonomy): Eukaryota > Metazoa > Chordata > Mammalia > Rodentia > Octodontidae > Octodon > Octodon degus. Next base: position 7,821,280 of record NW_004524704.1, on the reverse strand, counting down.
TTTACCAAATAAATGTGTTAATAAAATGCATTTTATAAGTATGTTCTGGGTTAAGATTTTTATGGCATTACAAAAATTACAAAAACCATTCTAGCAATAAGGTCATGTATTGCCCCTGGCAAATGAAGTATTTGCATTTTTTTTTTTTTAATTCCAGGAGACATAATGATGGTTGGGATTTTTTTATCCTATGGGTGAGATTAAAGGAGAGCATTGTGCTCAGGCCAAATTGCAGATCGGAGGGGTAGTGGACTTGGAAAATACAAACATTATGACAACCTGCCACTGACTACCAGTGTGATTTGGAAGAAATCACTAAACTTTTCAAAACTGGGTTCTTTCTTCTTAAAATAGAGATTAGCTCTAACTCTTAGGGTTGTTGAGGTGATTAAATAGTACACCTAAAAATAAGTAATATTTGAGTCAATTAACAAAAAATCTCATTAGAGGGGTTTGTTCTGATGATAGGTGCCCTGTTTTTTCTGACTCCCCTGGTGAACTGCAGCCATAATTCTACCAGAAGCTGGGGAAGTGGATGAGCAGGGCTCTAACCTCTAAACTGCCCCGAGGGAGAGTTAGCTAATGAAAAGCCACAAGAGTGAATTATCTGCTGACTGCACTCTTTCGCTGAAGTACAAAATTACTTTTGTATAGATATGCATCCAATTTGCTCATTATGTTTAAAAATCAAATGAGTGCTCTTTTTAAAGTCCTGGTAGTGGCTGAGACATGAAAGGAGAAGCGTCTGGCTTTACTCAAGACCTAGGACAGATGCACTTGGAAATGAACCCAAAACCTCTTTGATGGGACTCAGCCTTGGAGAAAGCATTTCCTTCTGTAGTCCCCTTCCTCTAATATTTGAGTTAAAAATAAACAATTCAAGCATTCAGATCATAGACATGGTCCTAAGCTGATATGGATGTGCAAAAACATGATCTCTTCTCTTACCATTTGGAATTCAATTTTCTTCACTTGTGAGGGTGCCTTTCTCTGTTCTTTGCCAGACATTCACATGCACTGGTTTTAGGAATCAAAGGCATTGTAGGAAGATACCTGATGCTTTTCTGTAAAGGCTGATTCTAGGTTTGACTCATGAAACTTGAAGGCTTTTACCTACACTGCCACCAGTCTCTGTCGTCAACCACCTTTGCAATCCAGAAGGCCTAGGAAGGAGTATGAATACCATTATAGGACTGGTCAGGAGCCCACCTGAAAGGATGTTTTAAACTTAAGATCTGGGGCTGTTCCCTAGACAAATGCTTGTTTTATCTTTATTATCTTCAACTCAAAAAAGCTTCACTTACTGTCTTTTCCCTTCCAAAAAGTGGTTCCACTGTTTCCATGTCTTAGGCAAGCTCATCATAGCCCTGATTTAGAGAGGTTCACTACCAGTCAGAGCAAAGAACAGATATTAGTGAACAAGGAGACGTAGAAAAGATGGAAAATTTCTAGCATCTTGCAAAGAAAAAACTGGCACTGAATTTCTAATTTTTTGCTTTCTACCCTTTACTTTCATTATTCCACTAAGGTATTATCCAGTTTCCACACAGGGTTTGTCTCTATCACACTTAAATACACACTATCTGCTTACACAAACACAGACACACACACACACACACACACACACAACAAAGCAATCAAGGCAAAATAAATGTTATGAGCTCTTGAGGATATAGTTTTTGTCTCTAAAATCTTCAGACTGAGCATCTCTGACCTTTTCGCAGGAATGATTGGTACAGAGCAGGCATTCTCCATGCTAGAGAAGTGACAGAACTGAAGTGGCTGAGGAAAACACTTTCTTCTAACAAATTTCTTTCAAAAAAAAGCATACACCACTCACCTGCCACCGTGCAAAACCCCAACATCAGCTGGGCTTTGTTTGAAGCCACACCCCTACCAGTGCTTCTGAAAACTCCTGACTTGGTGTTTCAGCTTGGTTTGTTGCTTTCTCCCCCAAACTGTTCTGAATGCTACAAGCCAAACATGACCTGCTATCCTGACCATAAAATTCTACTAGGCAATAATGAATCAATGACTCTTTTTAATATCAAAATATACATGAATATTATGAAGAAATTCTTAGTGTGAACTACATGCAATTACTATCATTCAAAGATTTTTTGATATATAAAAAATGGAAATGGCATATATGTTTATCTGATGCATCATACAAGTGACAGAAATGTCTTCCAGGGCATGGGAGTCCTTCATCCCGAAGCCCAGGAATAAGTTTCCCTCTTCACTGACATCAGGAGTAACTTAAACAAAGGTTTGAATAGCAACCTGGACTTGGAGGCCCACCAGTAATCCCAGCACTTGAGTGGCTGAGGTAGGGGGGCTGTTGTGAGTTGAAGGCCAGCCTGGGCTACATAGTGAGTTCATGGTCAGCAAGAATTACATAGTGAGACTCTGATGTTAAACCATCCCCTACCCAGCCCCTAAGAAGGGAAATCAAGAAGCGAAACAGCCCTGGTGTGACACGTGTTGTGAAATCACACCTGGCATACTCAGTATATTGGAACTAACTGGCTGGTACTCAGCAGTGGCAAAGCTTTCAAGGAATTCAACCTGGATTCTGGAAGCAAAAGAGATGACTGCATGTTTGAGTCTTCTCACCATTACCGGCCTCTTTGGAGACTTTTTGTTTCTCCCCATACATCAGACTCCTCTGTTCTTCTTTCTTACAGGTCTTGACCTGTTCAGCATCTTTGCTTTCCCCTCACCACTCAGAGCCAGAGAGTTGAAGAACCATACCACAGCCCATATCAGTTTCCATGTGTTTCCAGGAGGCTCTCCCTACTCTGCCTCTTGGGAATAAAGCAAAAGTACTGTTTTCCAGGAAGACTGAGGGGACATAGAAGATTAAGTGAAATTTGATAAAATTTTGGGGTGATGAATCTGCCGATAGTCCCAATCTGATCATCATACAGTGTTTCCACGTACGGCAATATCACTCTGTCCCCATAAATGTATATAATTGTTATGCCTCAATTACACATTTTAAAAATATTTTTTAAAAAGAGTTGACAGGGGCTGGGGAGATGGCTCAGTGGAATAAGCGCTTCCCTGGCAAGCGCAAGGGCCTGAGTTCAATCCCGGTTCTGCAAAAAAAAAAAAATTAAAAATTAAAAAAATAAAAAATAAAAAGAGTTGATAGAGCAGAATGGAATATACTTGGACAGCTCTCATATATTATTAAATTCTATCATCCCTGTTATGGTTTGTATCTAGATGTCTCCCAAAGCCTCATGCAGTCACTGAGGCCTCTAGAAGCCATTGAGGTGGCTTCTAGAGTTTGTGAATTCTTGACCCGATGCTGGGGTTATGGGTATGAGAGCTCCACCCACCCTGGGGTGAGGAATCTGCATACAATATAAGGAGTGGAGAGAGGCTTGCTGGAAGCCGCAGCTGCTGCCCCTACCTTTTACTCTGCTGTTTTCCACCTCCATGAATGGCTGCCCTTTGCCATGTGCCACTCTACCTTGGAGCCAGCTGAGTATGGACTGAAATCTGCACTAATTGTGAGCTAAATAAATCTTTCCTTTCTGGTATTTTGTCCCAGCAATGAGAAAAAAGCAACTGAGACAATCCCATTTTCATTAAATGGTTAGTGACGGGTTATACTCATTTCTCGGTATCAGTTTTCTCACATGTAAAGTGTAGGTATCCAGTTAGATGACAGAACACTTCCAGCTCTGGTACTTTAGGATTCTACAGCTGCTGAGCCTCTATATCTCTGTTAATGAAGCTAAGAGCTATATAAAAGTATATCCGCTAGGACCATCACTAGCAAAGGATATACGCTGTTGTTTCGGGTTGTGGAGTATATTAGGCACTTTTCCATTGCCTTGACAAAATACCTAAGATAAAGAACATAGAGAAGGAAAGGTTTGCTTGGGCCCACCATTTCAGAGGCTTCAGTCCCTGGTCAGTTGGACCCAATGTTTCGGGGCTGGGTGAGGCATAGCACAGGGGTAGAAGGCCAAAGCGAAAGGAAGTTGCTTGCCTCTTGGAAGCCGGGAAGCCAAGAGGGAGAGGCAGAGCAGAGGGCAGGGATGCAATGTAGCCTTTGAAGGCACACTCCTAGTGGCTCACTTCCAAATAGGTCCAACCACCTCTAGCTTCCACCCCTGTTCTCAAAAGTCTCAGAACTATCTTGTGATGCAAAATGCAGTCAGTCCACGCCCTAGAGTCCCCTTAGTCCTGACATTCACAGCAACTATAAAGCCCAAGCCCAAATCTCTGAGACTGAAGGAAAACTCTTGGCTATGAAAACAATTTTTTAAAAAGGGTTTGTAGACTTCCAGTGTACAGCGATGGAACATTCAGGAGAAACACTCCCATTCCAGGAAGGTGGACTGGAGACAGAGACAGGAACAATGGGACCAACACAGGGCTGGAACTCAATGCAAGACTAATATTAAATCCTGTAGCTCCACATTCACTACTGGGCAGGCTCTGCACACAGGTTCAGTCTCACTTGGCAGGCATCCCCCACTTCTGACATTTCTAACTCCCTGAGATCTCCACTGTAGGTCTGGCTTCATGCTCACAGCTTCACATAGCACCTTCTCAGGGATGGCAGAGGATGTCCAATCATGCTGTGTGTTGCCTGGCCTTCCTTTTCAACACTGATGGGACCCTCCATGGCCCCATGATTTCTGTTTTCTGTGTGCCTACAAAACAAGCACCAAGCAAATGGTTTCGTGGCTTGTTGCCAGTTCTAGCAACCACCAGGCCTGTTTGGACCACAGTTGCAGCAGGGGCTGAGGGCCCAGGCAGCTGAGCACAGTGAAACTGAGCTCTTTGAAACAATTATCCAGGTGGCTCTACATGAGTAAGGTGCCCAGGAGTCTCTTCTCAAAGCAAAGATTTTCTTTCTTTCTTCTTCTTTTTTTTATGATTTTATTCAGAAACAAATAGCAATGAGACAGTTTCAAAACCAATTAGTAGGACAGTTTCAATAATTAATACATTGCATATGGTTGTCTTCATAGTGGTTATTCATGGTACAAGATGCAGACATGATATCCTGTCCACAAACACTATTAGTACAAATCTTTCTATTCATTGAATCAAGAGAAAGTAGCTATATAGGTATCCTAACTATTTTGAATATACAGATACAAAATGGTCCTTCATTTGTATTGCTTTTTTTTGTTTAGTTTTGTCAGAGATGGGTAATCCTTTGCCATTTAAATATTGTACTGCATGAATTCAGCAAAATGTTCCAATATAGTCCAGTAGTCCATGATGGTAGTGGGTTATCCATAGGACTGGCAATGTCAGAAGTTGTTGACTTGAGCCTTTTACAGCTCATCATATTAATATGGCTTTATTTTTTATACTTTGTTTTTATACATTTTTGCTGGATGGTTAAGACCAAGATAAAGCAAGACCTATATAACAAGAAATGTAACTCTTGTATCTGATAAGGTCAGTCAAATCCCCTCAGGATTTATCCTGAAGCTCTGTACCACAGTTTGCAGATACTTTGTCAGCATCAGCCTCGTGGCTGAGTCACAGCCATTGCTTGACCAATTTGTTTTCTGTGAAAGCCTGAGAGAATATTCTCTCTCCACATGACTCACCTTAGGCACACTCTACATCATCGATCACTTTCCTCTTTGGCCCCATCATCTCCTTGTTCAGAAAATTTGGGGCACAACTGAGTTACATGATGTTACAGTACAGGTTCTCCTATGTCCTGAGTCCTCACTGACCTTGAAAGGCTAGGGCCAAAATGTTGGCTGTCTTTGCAACCCTTCTTTTTCTCTAATTTTTGGTCTGCAAACTTAAGTTGTTAACCCTCCAGAAAAGAAGCTTATTATTACCCTATAAAATAGGCAGTTGAGCTTAACCTCACTATCTGTCTGAATGTCAAATATCTTAGACATAACATGGAACAGGTATTTTCCATCAAGTATTGATACGTTAAACTTTAAGACCCAACAGAATTTGAAGAAAAAAATTAAAAAATTAAAAAAAAATCTTTAAAAATAGGAATAAACAATTACATATTTTTACACAAATATAGAATCTAACCATATACAGCATTGTAGCAGGATAGTCCTATGACTTTTTTTTCTTATCTGTTGTTTCCATTTATTACCTTTTTAAAAAACATTTACTTGAGAGACAGTATGGCAGTAATTGGTATGACATGACAAGTAGTATGTATTTGGAAGACCAGAATGACAGACATTCCAAGCATGACCCTAGTATTACTTACTCATTGCTATCTTCATCTTGGAAACAACCAAGATGCCCGTCACCTGAGGAACGGATGAAAAAGATGTGGTATTTTCATACAATGGAGTATTACTCAGCTATAAAGAATGATAAACTCAAAGCCTTCATTCATATTTAAGTGGATGCCACTTGAAGATATACTCATAAGTGAAATAAACCAGACCCACATGTGTAAATATCATATGGCCTCCCTAGTGTAAGAACTCAAAAGAAGAAATACAAATAGAAAGGTAGAACACAATTAAAAGGAAAGCAAGAACTGAAGGATTAGACAATGAAGCTCTAGGGCAAGGAGAAAAGCTGGGAAACATGACAGGGGCAAAACCATACATTTATGCACAAGATGGTTAAGGCAATGATCCTGAGAATCTTCAGCAGGTTTTTGAAACTAGCAGGTAATTGGTAGGATTCTCACCGTGACTAACTATATGCTGATACCTGTGAGCAAAGCAAGGGTTTTCAAACACGTTTACACTTCCACAACTTTGAGCTTGTAGTGGGTACTGCGTTGCTGATTCCTGACACGCCTTCAGGGCATTCTTCCTATTCCCCTGGAGCAAAGTATGCACTTGCTTTTTAGTTGTTTAGTTGCCAATCTCCACAGCAAACTTACCTTCCATACTCCCAACTCGACGTGCTTCTCTTCTAGCCAAACTGCAAGTTATGAAAATGTTCCTGCTCTGCTTTTTTCCTTCCAGTTATCACTATAAATCTGCCTCAAATCAGCCAGTAGTACCCATGCCACAGCCTGAATATTGTACTACATTGAAATTTCCTTTATTAGATTAGTTTCTCATCTTGAAACTCAGCCTCCCAGGGGCTGGGGAGATAGCTTAGTGGTCTAAGCACCTGCCTCTAAAATGCAAGAACCTGGGTTCAATCCACAGTACCGCATGCTGTGCTGACCCTGGAATCATGCTGGCCACTGAAACTAGGCGTGGTGGTGAATGCCTGTAATCCCAGCCCCAGGGAGGCTGAGACAAGAGGAACTGCTAGTCTGAGCTGCGAAGCAAGACCCTGTACCAAATTTTAAAAAAGCTTTCAAAAAATTATAAATTCAGCCTTCTAGAAAGTTTCAGGGAAAGTACAAAATATAGGTGAGTTCCTTTCCAGAATGTAACATGAAATAGCCTCTGGTTCAATTCCCAACAGAGTCCTCACCTATTTGAAGCCTCTAAGCACAGTCTACCATGTCCAAATTTCTAGCAGCAGATGACCAAATTCTTATTTTCTGAACTTCCTCTAGAATTCCCCATTAAGCTCTCTAGCATGGGGATCTCTAAACTATTCCAAACCCCTCCCACAAACTGGTTGCAAAAACATCTGAATGGCATAATCAAGTATAGTCATAGAAATAAGCTTGCTTTTAGTACCAAATTCTGTATTAGTCAGGGATGTTTAGAGAAATAGAACTGACTATAAGATGGCTTCACCTCCCTGGCCGCCACCACGAGCTTTCAAGGATGCTTACAAGACATAAGTGGACCAGTTAGAGTTCCTTATGGTAGGTACCTTTCCAAAACCCTTTCCCTAGATTCATATTCTCTGGAATACATTTATACCAGAAGCAGGCCAGGGATCCGGCTTAGCAGCACAAGCACCTGCTTGGCAAGTGCAAGGTTTGAAGTTTGATCTCCAGTACTACAAAAAAATTGTATAAAAACCTGAAGCTATTTGAACTTATCTTGTCCTGCCTGGATAGAGCCTAAGAATGAAGTCAGTCTGAGAGCTGATGACATTTGAATGTCTAAACAACAGCGACCAAAGTCCGCTTCTTAAACTTCCCAGTCTCATGTGACATTTCTGCTTACAACTTTTTTAGTTTCGTTTGGTTTGACTTGTAGCTGACAATAAAAATCTTTCAAATTACAAATGTTTTCATGATAACACTTGGTTTGGAATTTTCATTTCTTTATCATTTTACTGTTCTGTTCTAAAGCTTTTCATGGCCTCATCTGTGGGCCACAAAAGCAAATTACAGCTTCTCTGCTTCACTTTCAGAGTCTTCTACCAAAAAAAGTCCACCTTTCCTAACCCAAGAACATAAACCTGAGGGCATTCAAACATTATTTTTTATATTGACATCTGGTTTTTGTCCATTTCTGCCTTGACCTGTCTCAACAGCTAAAATCCCACTGACCGTTAACGGAGTTCCTGGGCTTGTTATTACTGCTTTGAGCATAGAGACCATGTTTTATAGGCGGTGGTGTCCAACATTGCCGTCTCCACTCCCACCCCTCGCAACAATTCAATACTTAGCATGAAACAGAATCCATAAAATACTCAGCAGAAACTTGTTGAATTAGATTTCCACTGTGGTATTTCCTTGTGAGGCTGACTTTTAATTTTAAACAGGCTGCATTTTTTCGTCTCTCTGAGAGGGAAAAATGAAGGAGCCAATTTGAAGAATGAATTTACAGCGTGCAAAAGGTGCTGAATTGACCGAAGTGTTCTTGGAGGCCAGCAGTTAAGTCACTTTTTCTTCATTTCATTTTCAATACAGTTATAGCTCAGGTAGCAATTCAGGAAAGGGTCCCAATAACTGACCTAAGTGGTAATCTCTTTTAGATGTGAAAAAGAACCCAAGCTCTTTATAGAGCGGCTGTCTAGAAGTTGTGGAATACCTGGTCATTATTCCTGGCAGATGATGGTGAGCAGCATTTGTTAAAAGAGTAAATGGTTTCTCTATCCCCTTGGGTTCTTTTCTTTGGATCCAGGACTCATTAATTCTGGAGCAATATTAGAAAGACACAAAATGAAGTTGTACCAGTTCCTCATCCACTTATAGAATTTTTGTACTGTCATCCATGCCACAACTTTCCACATGCCATCCGCGCTAACTTTGGAGTGAGAAAGAACAACACCCATTTTGGAAAGGAGGAAAACTAAGAGTCACCCCTCCCCCAGAACACTAATGCTACATTTGCCTCCTTGGAAGAGCTTCACTGAGTTCAGACAGGCATGTTCTGACACATATTTACCAAGGAGACTCTTCGCATTCCATCTTTCATGTGCCTTCCAAAACACATTTAAAAAAAAAAATACCAAGAAAGGGCTGGTCAAATAGCTCAGCAGATTGAAGCACCCACAGGCAGGCACAGGGACTGGGGATTCAATCCCCAGGCCTGTTGTGCAGGCCCCGCCCCCGGGGTGCACTGAAGCGGCAACTGAGACTGGGCATGGTGGTGTGCACCTGTAATCCCAGCTCTTAGGAGGCTGTAAACAGGCGGATCACAAGTCCAATCTAGTAGTGAGACCCTGAACACCCTGTAGACCCTTCCCTAAAACACACACACACCACACACACACACACACACACACACACACACACTAAGGGAAGACTTGAATGCAAGCAGTTGTGGTAACAATGTGGGGAGTCACATGTCCTCCACCATAACTTCAGGCCGTGGGACTACAGGTGACATATAGTTGGCCAGTGTCCAAACATAGCCTTGTCACTTCCCATTCAGGGCCCTACCTACCGATTCAGCACATGCTCTAGAAGACTAGCACATAGTGTGGTGGTTGAGACCAGAACCTTGGACTCAAGCAGACGTAGCTGAAAGTTCAGGTCTGCCCCTGCCTACTCCGTGGACTTGAAGAAGTGACATGACCGACTCAAAGCTGTTCTCGTTCTGAAACTCAGAATGATGCTACAGCCTTATAAGAAGTTTGTGACGATTCTACAGCACAATTTCTGAGACACGCTGAGCACTCAGCAGATACCAGCTACTAAGTTTAAAGCTGCTCAGAGGGTGGGGAGGTAATTTGGTGCAAGACTAGAAACTAAACTTTGGCTCTTCATTAGTTTGCATAGGCTATTGCCTCATCCAGGTAATACACTGCACAAGGCTACCAGGGCATTCTGAGGACTCTGAGAAGAGAGATGATATTCAGTGCTCGGCAACGTGGGAGTTCCCTAGAGTTTTTGCTGGCATATTATCCATGGTTGTCATGGGTGGGAAAGTGCCTCAGTGGAGTCACACGAAGCTCTCCCAAGAGGAGCAACTGCCGCCTTAGAATCCTGGTGGAAGAGCTGGATCCTGCAAATCTCTCCTCCCCTGAGCTGTCCGGAAGCAATTTCAGGGGACCCTATGGCTTCTTCTGTCACACTTTGTGTCACAGTCTGGCCTTTGAAGACACAAACATCTCATCCTGTGACATCTCCCTGTGCATCTCAAGGTGGGGGAGCCTCCGTAGATTCCCCCCTCAACTGAAAGTCACTTTGGGGTCTTCATACACTGGGACTAAACTCCAGATGGTCATCTCTGAGGAGGTCCACTTTGTTTAAGAAGAGACTCTGATAGCTGAATAAGGATGTGGTCTTGTCTTAAACCTGAAGGAAACACGAGGAACTAAATCTTGTTATAGTAGATTAGTAGCCACCCTTAGAGGGGACACTTGCTCAAGAAGGCCATTATGTTGGGCAGCTCACACATGCCTTCAGCAGGACGCTCCATGTCTACTCCTTCTCAGGTATACACCAGCGTCCTCCTGAACCCATTCCTGCCCAGCTGCTACTGATATTATGTGAGGCTTGAGCTGTGCCCTCCAAAGTACAATCCAACAGTCCATGAATCCATAGTTTGCTTGTGCTACAGGGTCTCTGTGAGGATTAGCATTAAAATGAGACAGCACACAATAAATCTGCAGCATAATGTAAATGTGAGGTAATCTGAGGCTAAGCCTCTAGACACACTCCTCTTCGTCGGAAAATAACAGAACATCCACATAAGACAAATGTTCAATCATCCACTAAGGAGGTTGAACCCTGATGCTCTCCAAGTGCTCCACACATCTGTTAAGATTCCCTCTCTAGTGATGTCCATTTACGTAATACCTCTGATCAATAACCTCACTTCTCCCCAGTCTCCCTTTTATTAGCCTCTTTGATAGATTTAATTAAAGTAATGTACTTTATAGGGCTATGAAACCAAGCACTTGGTGACATCACTCTCTGGTCATGTCCCTTGCTTCCCTTTCACAGAATGGACAGCAGAAGGGGTAGAGGGGAAGAAGAGGTACAGTTTACTTCTTTTCAGTTCATAGTGATGGATATCTAAGGAAAGACTAGCCTGGAAGCCATTGCAAATTCTCTCATTTCTATATTTATCCTAATTATAAAAAATGTTACATTACACTCAAAGCCAACCATATTATTTTAAATTGCATAGAAGCAACTGTTTTCAAAACAAATCCAAGGCAGATTAGTTCAACAGCAGAAGATATGAAATCTTATGCAGACAAAAGATGTCTGGGTTTAAGGCAGGATAAAGAGGCTCGTTGCAAAATAAGTAAGGCAGGCACATACTGTGTCTATTTAATAATTTGCTAAACTGACAGCTATTCCCTGAAATGAGGGCAGAACTTGGAGCAGGGAAGTATTATGGCTGAAAACAGTAGTAAGAAAAGGAATGTCCAAACTGCAAAACTACAATGACTGGGAGGGTCCTGGGTACAATTTACTGTCTTGTGAACCTTGTGCCTCCTGTCTATATTTTCTGTGAGTAGAGCAATTTAATCATTTTATACACACA
>NW_004524704.1:7797900-7809391 GCF_000260255.1 Octodon degus | reverse complement strand
ACACACAGAGAGAGAGAGAGAGAGAGAGAGAGAGAGAGAGAGAGAGAGAGAGAGAGAAACACGCACACAAAAAATCCTTGACTGCATGGCAAAAGGAGTGAAACTTTACTTCTGTGCTGTGTGATTTGCCGAACATCTCATTTGTTGAATCAATAGCTATATGTTCATTGAGAGTCCAGGCTTACTAAATTTCTTCTATTTATGGAAGGATAACATGACCTTTTCAAAGATACTTACACTGAATCCAGAGGGAAAATACGCTCTCCCTTCTCAGGAATGGCGAAACTCATTTTGAAGAGTGAGCATCAACTGTGGCAGCTGCAGAAGGAAGACAGCATTGAGCTCGTTGTGAGGCGCGCCGCAGGGCTTCTGTGTGACTGTGGAAGGCTCTCCTGGCCTCTCTGTTTCATCCGCGGAAGTGCTAATATCTTTGGAGCGAGGACTCGCATAAGTGCTAGCTAATCACTGGCTAAATAAAAGAGGTGTTGATGGACGCTCCGTATTTCCAGCCAAGCTGAGGCACTCAGTGTTCCTATGTACATGGGGTAGACGTTTTTCTGACTCCACAGTTTTGCTCATTCCATTTTCACCACTAAGAATGCCGCCCTCCTGCCTCCCTTGCTCTAATTTTACCCATTCTCCAAGCACTAAGTCAACTGCCTTTGTGTTCTTCTCTTTCCTTGTTTCATTACCTGAAAGGACCGTTCCTTCCTCCAAACCTGGAAAGGCGCCAGGCGTTCTCTGCCGCTCGAGACTTGCAGAGACATGTTTTACAGTATTGAAGTAAATGGCTTGTGCCTTTCCTTCAGAGGGCAAGGATTGTGCGTGATTGATCTCCGAACGTGCATGCGATAAACTCTTAATAAATGTTTATCAAGCAGATGGTGTGATGGTTTGTTTTATGTGTCAACTTAAGCAGTCACCGGCAGCCAGGAATTTAATCAAACTCTAATCTGGATGTTGCTGAAAGTATTTCATAGATGTAGTGAGCATCTATTTCAGCTGACTTTAAGTAAAAGAGATTTCACTAGATAACATGGGTGGGTCTTATGCAATCAGAAAGGCCTGAAGGGGGGCGGGGAACTAAGGTGGAAAAGAGAAATTCTGAAGCAGCGCCTTGAATTTCTAGCCTGCTGGTCTACCCTGTGAATTGCAGCCTTGTCTGGCTTACAGGTTTTGGCCTAGTTAATCCTCACAATTGCACAAAACAGTTCCTTCAAATAAATCCTTCCTATGCATGTATGCTATCAGCCCTTCTACTGTAGAGAATCCTGATACTATCGCCATCTCCCCAGTGTCTAGAACAGATCTTGACACTTGGTAGAGGTTCAGCAACTACGGAATGAATTGGAGTAATAAGGCATAAAAATATAACTATTGAAAATACTGTATTTTCTGTGTTTGGGTATTTACTAGGCTATATATTAGGCTTTTTGGAATTGGGGTTACTAATGGATTTGCAGCATATAGCTATTGACTGATAACTGATATGCAGACCCACACATTCTCTAGCTCCTGAGTTGAGGTGTATGTCAGAAAAAATTCCCTTCCAGTATTCTGTGTTCCCGTAGGAAAGTTCTTCTGCTCTTGCAAAATCATCTTCATCAGGATGATTAAATTTTGACCCCTTTCTCTCTTCTTTGACATTGATTTTTTTTCTTTTTTTTTTTTTTTTTTGAGACTGGGTCTTGCTATATCATTTAGGCTGGTTTTAAGCTCATTGTTATAATTCAGATTGGTCACAGCGGTCCTTCTGCCTCAGCCTCCAGAGGACTGAGATTACAAGCACGTGTAACCATGCTTGGCCATCAAATATGTGACTTTTATGTGTGGCCATGCCCTTCATTTTTCATATTATACACATTTTCATGCTATTATTGTGTGATAATTCTTTCTTTATTAACCAGTCAATTATAAATTATTTCCTGAGACTTTTTTTTTGAGACAGAGTCTCACCGTGTAGTTGTGTCAGGCCTTGAACTCACTATGTAGCCCAGACTGGCCTCAAGCTCACAGTCATCCTCCTGGCTCAGCCTCCTTGCTGGGATTACCGGTGGGAGCTGCCACACTCAACTACATGAGAATTTTCGAGTCCCTTCATCTGTCAAAATGCTTGACAGAAAACTGCAGTCCAAAATTCCAGCACCGGACTCATCCCCATCGTGAAGAAACAAAAAGACAGCTGAAGGCTTTTTGCCAGCAACCACAGTGATGGAAGCCCCACTTGCCTTTGCCCTGAGCCCTTACACACATTCATCTTGCACCCTGGTTTCAGACCATCAATATATTTCTTTTGATTTTAGGGCTAGAAAATTATTTTTAAAATGTGTTACAGCTTTTTCTACATACTTCTTAGGGTACTTTCTTTAGGTATATTTTGTGTCCTCTCATCCTGTGGGTGAAAGGTTTCTGGAGTCTGACATGCCTGCTGAGCCCGAGTCTCGAGGTGGTGCCTGTTAGTCTATCTGTCTGTCTATCTATCTATCTATCTATCTATCTATCTATCTATCTATCTATCAATCATCTATCTATCATCCATCTATCATCTATCATTTATCTATCATCTATCTTTCTATCATTTACCTATCTTCTATCTATCTATCATCCATCTATCCATCTATCATCTATCTATCTATCTATCTATCTATCTATCTATCTATCTATCACCTACCTATCCTCTATCTATTTATCATCCATCTATCATCTATCATTTATCTATCATCTATCTTTCTATCATTTACCTATCTTCTATCTATCATCCATCTATCATCTATCTATCTATCTATCTATCTATCTATCTATCTATCTATCACCTACCTATCCTCTATCTGTCTATCATCCATCTATCCATCTATCTATCCTCTATCCATCTATTATCTACCTATCATCTATCTATCTGGCCATCATAATCTCTCTGCCCAAGGCTGAGCTGCTAAGTGCATTTCAGCAGATGGCTGGCTTCATCCCCACCCACAGAGAAGCAGAGGCAATTAGCCAGGATGTGCCACCAACAGTGGGGTTCTTAATGCACTTACACATCCTCTTCTCTTTGATTTCAGGCTAATTCTCACAGAGCAAAGATCCTTTGAAAATATCTTATGATATCAAACAATGCCTGTCAAGCTGTGCAAGGCTAAGCCAGAGCAAAACAAGTAAATGAAATGTGTTAAGAATTTGTGGGCGCCCACAATGGCTTTATTTGTCTTTTCATGCTAGAGTTATAGTTTCAGAACATCACATCTAGATGACACCTTATTCTGTTCATTCACACATGAAAGAAAGGAAATCCAGAGAAGAGAAGAAAATTTTCCTCTGATCACAGAACTCAGTAATGGTCCAAGCTGGACTAGGGTGGAACTTTCCAGACTTCCACACCAGTGCTTTTGTTTAAATTTCTTCATTTATAATCCATATCCTACATACTACTGCCAAACCCCTGAAAAAGTATAGCTAATTTCAATAAAATGTACATGCTTGTATAAAATAATCACAAGTTAAAGGTAGGGAAATTTGTTTCTTTTTCTGTTCTTTCTTTCTTTTCTTTCCTCTCTTAAAATTCTTCTGCTTTCCCCCCACTAGGTTATAGAAGAAGCTCTGGAGAGTGGAAACGATTTTTTCTGAGATGTGAGAGTGGGCCTTGTTTTGTTGTTTCTCTAAAACAGAAAGCAGTGGGAAAAAGCCTGGTCCATAAAGTATATTTATGACAGAGTACACTAGTCTTGTCAGAGCTGAAGGAAAGTCAGCATCTTTCTCAACACCCTCTCTAGGTTTTGTAACATGGAATTTAAAATGAGTTTTGGATCACAACTTAGCAACTCAGCATACCAGGGCTCAGATCAAGAGAAACAATTCCTTCTATTTACCCACTGCACTTGGCAAGAGTAAAGAGGAGAAACCAGGTTTTCTGATAAACTTGTTACAGTGCAGGGTCAGAAGGTCCTTTCGTGATGCGCTCTGGAAGGTGAAATGGCTGTGATTCCCCTGTCAGTGGGGCAGGTCATCTCAGAGGCCCAGCTTCTGTCATGAGTATGCAAATTAACATGCTAAAGGAAGATCCTTTCTTTTTCTCTTTCTTGAGATCTTCTTGGAATAACCATTGGGGGAATAAGACATACGGGTGCTGCCTGTGGCAGGTTTCCATAGCAAAACTTCTGTATGGAACTTCTTTGTATAAGGTGGCATGAAAGAACTTACTCAAGTCAGACAATAAGAAAGCCAGGAAGGAAGAAACTTGATCTTGGACCTCATGTGAAAAGATGTAAAACACTTTGTGTTGAGGGCAGAGCATAGCTCTGTTGTGGGGTACATCCTTATTGAAACTCATTCTGTTGCTTGAATATGGATCATAGGATAGGAGCCTCTCAGAACTGAAAGGCACAACAGGGGTCAAAGTCTAAGCTCCTCACCATCTCAGCAGCCTTCTCTAGTATAACCCAGAAAGATGGGTAGCACCGCTCTGAACACCTCCTGTGGCGGGGTGTTTACTAATTCATGAGCTAGCATTTCTGTGCAGAGCAGCTCTTATTGTTAGAAAATGCTTCCATATCCTGAGCTTTATTTCTGAAGCTTTTATTTCCACAGCTACCACCCATCTCTCCTGTTTCCATTCTGTATGGCCATACTGTTATGGTTTGTGTCTAGCTGTCCCCCCAAAGCCTCGTGCAGTCATGGGGGGGCTTCTGGAGTTTGCGATTGATTACTGTGGGTGTGGCTGCTGCGTCCACCCAGGGGCAGGCAATTTGCACTACAGTGTAAGGTGGGAAGAGGGTCTAGCTAGCTGCTTGAGCTGCTGCCACTCCCTTTGCTCCCTGCTCTTCACCAGATGCTGCTTTGCCTCGGAGCCAGCTGAGTATGGACTGAAACCTCCAGTAACTGTGAGCTAAATAAACCTTTTCTTACTTCATTTTGAGTGTTGGATATTTGTCCCAGCAACAAGAGAAGAGTAACTGAGGCACACACAAGCCTAAATTAATTGTCCCTTGATCAATGAACTAGTTGGTTGTAGTGAAGCAAGCCAAACAACTCCTCTCTTTCCACGATAAGATACCACGCTCTACCTTCAATACAGGGTCCAGTAGCCAGGCCAAGAGAGGATATGGACTGGCCTGCAGGATCTATAGCTGTATATTTTCACAAGTTCGAAGGCTAAAAGAGGCTATAACAGAGTCAAGAGATTGGTTGGTCCAGCAAGCCCCACAGTTTCCATAGAAAGGCTGATGGGACATAGCATTCATGTACAAAGACTTTTAGAGTTATTTGGAAGTGTGTGCAATCAATCACATTGCCTGTTCTTACCTAATATGTAGAAGCGAAGTCAAATGGGCTTTCCCAGGACAGGGAGGAGGAAAACTTTGTGCTCAGTCTT
Organism: Octodon degus; assembly: GCF_000260255.1. Classification (NCBI taxonomy): domain Eukaryota; kingdom Metazoa; phylum Chordata; class Mammalia; order Rodentia; family Octodontidae; genus Octodon; species Octodon degus. Next base: position 7,804,026 of record NW_004524704.1, on the reverse strand, counting down.
TTTGAAGTTATTCTGTCATAAAGTTTATTGACTAACTGGTCTGTGCTTAGATTTTAAGGTAGGGGGAAGAGGAAACACAAAGACTTTGTTTGCAGCAATGGAACTTAAATCAAGTTTTGGGGTCAGGTGCTCTCTGTGAAATGTTTGGTGAAGTGGCTCCAAATGCTAAACTGTAAAACATGATTGGTGTTTTTATGCGTGTGCAGTGACTTCTAACAACACAGCCAGAGAGGTGTAAGGGAAAGATTCTAGATCAGAAATCAAAAACCCTCACTAGGGGCCCTAGTCTGCCACCTTGTGCGTTTACCTGTTGTGGGCAGCTGAGTTAGATAGGAATATGATACGCAGTCAGACAGGGCCAGGCCCTCAAGGAGACAGCATGGAAGACAAGATATGTTGCAACTAAGAAGGCCCGATGCTCCTGCTATGGGCCAGACCTAGAGACCAAAGATCGAACAAATGCTGACCTCCCTGAAGATAAGCATTCGGGATTGATTGTCACCTTGAGGAAGCCAGGAAGAGTCACTAATTCAACTGTTACTGGCTGGCTACTGGATAAACTCCTTTTCCATATTCATGCCTGCTTGGTACATGACTCACTTCCCCATTTGATCCTGGACTTAATCAATTTTACCTGAGCAATGATGCCTGTAATCTCATTGGTTGACCATAGGTTTGTCCCACTTCATGCCCACCTAAGCGAATTCCCATGTTCTTCACCACCTTAGACCTGCAAGGTTTTACTCTATAAAAGTCTCTGGAAGAGACAGCTTCCCAGGGACCACACCCTCGGGGACCCCTCTGTTCCTCTCTTGAACAGAAGCTTTTTTTTGCCCCAATAAATATATTTTGCTCATAACCTCTGTTTGTTCCTAAAATTTGTTCTTCAGTTTTAGAGAACATGAACTTGTCCCAGGTACCCTTCAGGTCAGAAGTTTCATTTTTTCCCCCTACATCACACTTATTCTTTCATTTTATCTGTCAAACATGGATGAACACCTTCAGGGAGCCAGATCCCGTGGTAGACATGGGGGAGCCAGTTATAGTCAAGATAAGCAGTCACTGGCCACCCAATGGTACATTTTGTAAGGTTGAAAGACCAGGCAGCCACTGTGAAATGTAAAATAGAAAACAACAACAACAACAACAACAACAACAACAACAACAAAAGAAACCAAACAATGAGAATGAGAAAGTCTAAGGACACTTAGAGCCTAGAAGGAACTTATTTGACCTAGACTTTGGTGTGTGGGTGAGGAGGGGCTCCAAAAAAAATTGTTTTCAAGAACTAGAGAGCTAAAGCCTGACAGCAACTGCTGGGTGATCTCCCCAAAAGCGCTGTCTCAGAGCCTTCGTTTCCTAGCTCTAAAATGGGACTGATAACAACAGGTTTGAATAATTTGCTTTAGCGGGAGGTGGTGAGGGGACAATCAATGCATTTTTGTTCAACGGTGCTTTATTGAACCGGAAAGTGCTCTATCATTGTAAGGAATGTTAGTAAGTTATCAGATATCGTTATCTCTATTCCTAGACTTTTTTTTCCTACTTTCCATATGTAGATATTTCCCATTCCTAGTAGAACAAGGACAGAGAATAAAATAGATTTGTACTGCTCTAGTTTTCTTGGTGGTTAGGCCTCACAGGACTTGCCGGGAGGGTGAGGCACGGTCCCCAGAACAACGTGAACATGTCAGAGAGGGCTCTGCGCTTGCAGGCCACCTCGTAAGAGCCAACTTCAGCCAGGTGAAGACCATCACTTACACTGCGCTCTCTTGTGGGCATAGATTTCACCTACATATCAGCAGCCATCAGATGCAAAACTGCCGGATTTGCCCCAAGCAGGGCAAATGCCCTGGAAAGATTTATGTTTGTAAATTGAAGAGATTTAGCTCTATAGCTAAGTATTTGTCTATAGCTATGAAAAGGTATTAACCAAGAGATTCCAAATGCCAATAACTCCTGGTTTATTGAAATTTAAATTTCAAGTGTAATAAGTATTTTTTCCCCTAAGGGACACTCCCTCCCTCCCTCCCTTTTTTAGAACACTTTTTTGGTCATTTCATGGCATTTTTCCATGCCCATTCTGGCAGTGAGAAACATAACAAATATTTGCTCAATTAGAAGTTAATATGAAACATAGACCCATTGCTGCCAGTACTATCTAGCCAAGAGTCCTTTTTGGTGATCCAGTTCTTCTATCTGCAAAATAAAAATGGTAGATGGGATTCATCTTCCGAGTTCCTTCTACGATGAACACACCACACCTCTGTGATGTTTGCTTCTCTTTTTTCAAGCTTTCATTTTCAAACCACAAGAAACCCAGGTCTCTTCCATTTGTTAGGCTTTTATTGAAAATCCAGCTGCCCAAGAAGGCCAGATCTTGCAGCCTGGGCTGCTATTTAAATCACTGTCAAACCACAGAAACTTTGTTTAAAATTATATTCTGTTAATCCATCATGTGGATATGCAGCCTGCTATTTTTAATATGCGCTCTGCGCAGCCCAGTTATTCATGGCTGAGAGTTTGCCTTGGAACCTCAGAGCTGTATTTAAAAACAAACAGCCCCAGAAAAGCAAGAGTTCTTTTACAAGCTAATGTGCTTTTGGAGTGCGGGAGTATAGGGACAAACTCTACTTCCCAGTGTGAAATTTGTAAGTTTCTCAAGGCTCTCTAGCCCGCTTAATACTGCAGAAGCAAGTGAAGAGAAAGCCTAAGTCTGCACTTAGGGAGATGGTGAACTACTCAGTCATGTGTTGAACCTCTAGATATATCCATTGTTTGTTAAGAAAGCTCATTCTTGACATCTTCCAATAATTCTCTTCATTCTCCCCTTATCTCTTTTCTTTCACTTGTTATGTAACATACACAGGGAAAGAAAAAAGATTGAAGTGTTTAATTAGACTCAAGCAGAAACACCTGTTTGTAGAGACATTGGAAAACCACTGATAGCTTAGGCTGAGCTATGTAACTGCAGCAAAACCCACTTAAATGCGACTGTATGAACTTTGAGGGAAGGGACCTGCCGGTTAGCTCAGTTGTTTAAGTGCCTGCTCATGCAAATGCAGTCAAGGGCAGGATACCACTGTTAGATCCCCACCTCTGCTTGCATTACCAGACCCACCCTTAAGGCAGCCTGAGCCAGCCCTCCCCCCCAAAAAAAAAAAATTCTGAACTTTGAGGGATATTAATTATCTTTCTCATTCAGACATACTAATAAAACTAAGATGGGCCAGGGACTTTCTACACTTCTGAGCTTCAACAGGGGGGACTCCTAGTTTACTAGGGCCCTGAAATTAAGAACTCCCAAGAAAAAAAAGAAAAAACTCCCAAGGAAGAGATCCATCAGGAAATATGGTCCCTGATCTTCTTTCTCCATTTTTCCAGTTTAAAAAATAGGCTCATTGAGGGTTTATGGGTCATAGGTTTTGGCTGATGGGCAGTAGAACAATGAAGAACAATAAAGAGAGTGTTCATTGCCTCTGTCATTCAGAACTGCCAAGACCCAGAGCTCAGACCCATTTGAAGTAACTTCTGCTAAAAGCTTGTTGTTTTTCTATGACCATAAATATCACAAGGAAAGGCATAAAAGGGAGGAGCAATGTTTCACCAATGGTATTGGAATTTGACAATGAAAATTCTCGAGTACTTTTTACCTATTTCTAACTGTACTACCCAGGCTAGAGATAAATGGGGGAACCATTCTGATCCATAAGGTTACTGTCCGTCAGCTAGCCGTCTCACTGAAACCATTGATAAGCACTGAGAGACAAGTGTGAATCAACCATGCTGAAGTTCCCACCACTGGGGTGGCTCATACCACTGCCCACCTAGGGGTCACACTCTCATGATGAGCTGCCAAGACCCCACAGCAAGGCTGGGAGATTCAGAAGTTTTTATTATTAGTCACAGTAGTGTATGTTTGTGATATATAATAATTATGTCTTGGGAAACTGGCTCATATTCCAAAGAGCCAGAGATTCTAAGTAACAATCTGCATACATTTACCTGGGCATATATCTTCCCTCTTTAAGGCTGATTGGGTGAGAAAGTTTGTTTTAAAGAGAAAGGAATGGAAAGCAAAGGAAATTCACTGACTATGCCGAAGCTCTTCACCCAAGACTTGACTCAGTAGTCATAGAGGGCCTTATGCAGAGCCACGTGCTGTGAAATAATCGGAGCAAGACAGCGACCTCATTTTCAAGAACTTCATCATCTGGAGCTTGTGCTAACAATGATAAGGCAAGGTTAAAATTCATCAGTTTCCTACACCCACTTCTTCAAGGGTTCAAGGAAGCCTCCAAAGAGCGAAGGTTTGTCACAAGCGAGAGTAAGGACTAGGGTGGAAAACTGCCTTTGGTGTACATTTGGGAGAGGGGTTGTTCTGCTTTGCATCTAGATGCCCCCCGAAGCCTCGCACAAACATGGGGTGGACTTCTAGAGTTTCCGGTTGACTCATGGTCCAATGCTGTGACTGTGGGTGAGTGCTACACACAGCCTGCTACAGAGCACAGGAGGGAAAGAGGCTTGCTCTGGCTGCTCCTGCCTTTCAGCTCTTGCTCTTGGCTGTTTTCCACCACCATGAACTGCTGCCCTCCTCCATGTGCCTCTCTGTCTCTGAGCCAACTGAGTATGGACTGAAACCTCCACAGACTGGGGGGAACTCAATAAACCTTTCCTTCCTTAATTTTGGTGTCAGGTAATTTGTTCCAGCAAGGAGAGAAAAGTAACGGAGACAGAGGTTGATACAGATTCCCACCATAAGTCGGGGCAAGATCTGTGATTATGTAACAACCACTGTGGTAACAATATGAAGAATAGATTGTGGAAAGCGGGAAGAATTACATTAATGAAAACTGTAGAGGGCCGGGGAGATGGTGCAGTGGAATAAGTGCTTCCCTGGCAAGTGCAAGGGCCTGAGTTCAACCCTGGTTCCGCCAAAAAACACAACACAAATAAAAAAAACCCAAACAAAACAGTAGAGACTGATATAGCTCACTTCCATTGAGGGTTTAGTATATCATTCTACACATCAAATGATTGAGATGAGTTATTTCACATAATTCTCAAAACAAGGAAGAGAGCAGAGAGGGCAATTCTTATTATTTTAAAGTATTTATGGCAGAGTCTGGGCTTCTTTTGAGGTGTAACAGAACAATTGGTATTTTTCGTTAGCAGAAGCCAGGTTAAGAAAATCAAAAGGGCCCGACCCAATCAGTAACTGTGTGGGGTAGAGAAATGTTGCCTTTTGGAGAATCAAGGAGGATAATTTTTGTTTCTAAGAGTTTGCAGGCTTTCCCAAACGCTTGCATTCCTTGCACACCATCTTTGAGATGTCATCCTTCGAAGGAACTGCGATTTCTGTTGAACTTGGCTCTCCATGAACCTCTCCCGCAGGGTTCAGGCAGCCTCCGAGAACCTTTTCTCTGCAGCCGGCATTCTCTGCAACCTGAGGCAAGGCGTTGCTTCCCCTCCCCCACACGCTCCTTCGCCTTCCCTTGCTGCTGGCGAAGGTCGGACCTCATTAACTCAGCACACCTTACCCAGTTGGCTAAGTAGAATACTGCCCTGGGAAAGGGCAGGAGAGGGGGTACGTCAGAGGTTAATGGGGGATTGGAGGGCAGGGTGGGCACCCTATTTTGATGAGCTATGTTTTATCATTGTTGGCAATTTTTGCCAGAAGAGGAGATCGGTCTCGCCATGTAAAGGTACCGGAGTTCTCCGGGCAGAAGTGGAAACGCGCCGGGAGACGGGCGTCCTCGCCCAGGACACGCCCTCAGAATCCGCCCAGAAAGACTCTTTTCTCCTCCGACGCGCTTGGAGCCGCCGGGGCCGGCGGGGGTGCAGAAGCACACGTCCACACCTAGCGTCCGCCTGCACACACCCGGGCGAGCGGCACCGGCGCGCGGACCTCTCGCGCTGTATTTATTTCTTCTCTCCACCGGGTGCGCTGTCCCTTTAAATGGGGACGCCGCGGTTGGCTCCGTAGCACCCGAGCCGGCAGCTTGTTGATTTCAGAGCTAGCTGGTGCATTTCACATTGTTTCCACTTCACTTTCCTTGCCCGCGGGGGGAAAGGCTCGGGCGGGCGCTCCGATCGCCAGCGCCGCGGCCGGCGGGGGCTCGGGCC
>NW_004524704.1:7784639-7797710 GCF_000260255.1 Octodon degus | reverse complement strand
GGGGCGGGGAGGGCCCGGCCGGGCGGGAGGGCGCCGCGGAGCTGCTGCTCGGCGCGGCGAGCGGAAGATGGCGGCTCCCACCGTCAGCAAGGCAGCCGCGCTGGGCTGCAACAACAAGCCTGCCTTCCCGGAGCTGGATTTCAGGTCGGGAGCCCGGGTGGAGGAGCTGAACAAACTCATCCAGGAATTCACCAAGCACGACCAGCGGGAGTACGACGACCAGCGAGCGCTGGAGATCCACACCGCCAAGGATTTCATCTTTTCCATGCTGGGTGAGGAGGGGAAGAGGGAGGCGTGCGTGCGCGCGCGCGTGCGGTGGGGAGCGGCGTGGGGCGCCCGCGGCCGTCCGCAGCGCTCTCCCTCGGGGCTGCCTTCCCCGAGCCGGCCCGAGCTGGGACCCCCGCGTTCCCCCTTCCCTTCTCTCCGCTCAGCCCGAGCCGCCCCCGCTGCCCTCCCAACTCTGCTTGGCCCCGGGCGCCCCTTTTCTGCCCGTTCGCTGGCTGCTTCGTGAATTTACCAGCGCGGGGTGCAGGTGAGGGGTCTGGGGGAGACGCTTAGCGTGCGGGGACCCCCTGCGACAGCGCTTCGCGTGTGAGACCCTAGGCGCCTTTCCTCGGAGGGGTCTGGGACCTGCGCCTTTCCGGTCCCGGGTCTAGGGTCCCAGTGCCGGGTGTGGGGTCCCCTCCCCAGCCTGGGGCGCTCTGCTCAGGCGCTAGAGCGACTAGTTGCTTCTCTGGTCCCGCGGCGTTGTGCTGTCACACCGAGCCCCGGTGGCCAAACTTGTTGGGTGTTCCCGAGTAACCCGCCCAAGTACTTTCGGAGCCCCAGAGTTCCTACAACTTTGATTTGCAATCCGACTTCCCCTTCGAAGCTCTGGGAAGCATTTCCGGTGCTTCTCCAGCGTTGGGGCAGAGCTCGGAATTTCTAAGGACTTGGCGCTGAGCTCTGGCCACTGGGCAGCGCTGGCCCCTGCGTCTAGGCGAATTGTCCCAGCGCTGACTTGGAGAGGTACCTACTGTCACCACCTACTCAGTCCGTCCCCTGAGGGTCCTGATAGCCCATTGAGTGAGGTGTAAAGGAAAATAATTGAGTCGGGCCTGGGAAACAAACGCCCCCTCCCCATCCCGCATCCTATCCTGTCCTGTCCTTGGGATTGTTGCTACTGAGTTGTGGATATGAGTGGCCGCTGCAGGCGGCGGAACTGCCGGTGGAACCGCGGCTGTCATGCGGTAGGTGGCCTCGCCGCAGGACCCGGGCTGGAGCGTGGAGCTGCGCTGCCGCGTGTCTCTGCGTGCTCTACAAATACCGTCAGCCAATTTTACACGGAGAGGGAAATGCGATTGCAAACGTCTTACCATCACCGAGGAAGACAGGGCTTTGCTGCCTCCTCCCTGCAATCTACTTGGCTTTCAGCCGGCTGTTGCTGGCACTATCCTCGAGCCACCTTATTCGCTCTAGGTTTTCTTGTCTGCCACAGCCAGAGTGGTGCGTGAAACGCATTGAATCGGTCCAGTAACGGTTGAGGAAGTTGGATGGAACGTGGTGAAACTTGGGGTTGCACACTCCCCTAGCTTTTGCCACACACACCCTAAGTGTATTCCAGATTGCCTGTGAGGTGGGAAAGGTCTTTATGGAGCTATTTGGCAGTTCACCTATTTAGATGCATTGTTAGTGCTGTTGAAACCCACAGCTGGGTGGAGCCAGGTTTCAGAGGGAGGCTTGTGCATCTGAGAATCCACCCTGTGATTGTCTCCAGGGTAGGGACACACACGCAAAGCCTCGGTGCTGGTATTTAAGTTGCTTAATCATGGCCTTTCTCTTTGTCATAAAGAACAGAAACCTACCATTGTGCGCTTACAGCGGCTTCATCAGTTTTCATGCCTCTTGCCCTAGGTCCTTGCTAGAACAAGGTAATGGGTTCAGTACCAGTCAGGATAGCACAGGCTCTGAAGAGGGATGGGAGACTGGGGTGGGTGGGGGCTTGCAGTTGGAGGCTCAACAGGGACCTCTGCACAAGCACTGCATCCGATACGCTGAATCAGCAAAGCCCCATCCAGATATAAAGAGTGTTTACTCATGTGTTTCGTGCCATGGGTGGCATTGTGTTGACACGTAAAACTAGACTCGCTCCTGTTCGTTTTTACTCAGTTGACCTTGCAAGAGAAGCCTTTTTCCCTGAGGGGGGGGAGTGGAGTAGGGGGGAAGTCTTGGTATTTCCACCTGCAGGAGACCATGGAGGAAAGACACTGAAGCCCTTTGGCTCTCTGGAGGCTGCAAGACAGATGGCGAAATGAGCTTGCCTGTGTGTGGTGCTGCGTTCATTTTCAGGTCCCCTAGCACTCCGTTAATGAGGTGCTGGCTACTCCAGGCAAGTGAAGGTTTGGTGACAGCAAGGGTCCCCATGCGGATTTATTTTTTCTAAAGCTGACTTTTGCTTGGTTTAAGAAACAAAACCTCTTTTTGTAGACTTTATTTCACTTGCCAGGACCTTGAGTCTTTCATGAATATGGGTAGGAGATGTCTTAATGACCCCCCACCCCAGGTTGTTAAGGTGTCACCTGGGTGGCATCAGGCCCTCATTCCTGGGAGTTGTTGGGGGGGGGTGTTAGTTCTCTTTGGCTTTGTTCTGCTTCTGTCTGGGCTGCACCTGAGGATTGGCAGCAGCTCGGATGCATTCTGAGATGGCCAAGGAATGTGGTCCCAGCCTTTTGGGTGGAGCTGTGGGCATGGTGGCCAGCAACCCCAGATGCTGTGTTCGCTTGGAGTGAAGTCCCTCCAGATCTGCAGAGCTTTTCATTTTGTCTTGTTTGGAGACAGTTTTGTAAAGAAGAGCCAGGGGTGGTAGACAGTTGTCATAACCAGTGACCTGTCAGGACCACAACACTACTATCCTGGCAAAGCAGGGTTCTGTCTAGGCTGCGGGTTTGATCAGAGCCCACTGGTGGCCTTGTTGGTTTTTGATCTGGCCTGATGTTCTCTCTCTTGCTTGGACAGAGATTCTGATTCCTTTGGAGACAGGTGTTAGCTGGACTTCTCTGGACTCCTTCTTTATACCTTGGTCTTTCTGGAGACTGACTGCTGTTATTATCTAGTTAATATTTGAGAGCTCAGATTGTGTGAGAGGCTGGCGGTGCATAATAAGCACCATTTATCAAAATTCAGAGAAATTGCTAGAGTTCATTAATGTTTTAATAATATTTGGTATTTGCATAATGTCTCTGCTGGCTCTTTTGTTATCTTCATTCCCTGCCAAGGTTGGATGGGAGCTGGTTGGGTTTTCCATGGTGTTTATGTGAAGAGAGGCTATAGGAAAGATGGAAGAGGGACAAGCAAGAAAAGACACCCAGTCTGCTAAGCCACAGAGCAAGTGGTGGCTGCAGTGGCGTGGTTCCCTGATAAACTTCTCAGGACAGGAACATCACATAGCCTTTGAGGATATGCTGCTTTCCCATCATGCTGAAGAGGTGATTGGAATTGGCGGGGTTAAGAAACAAAGAGGGTCCCATGGTTAAGAAATGATAGAGATCTTACAGAGACCTGTTCCTCTTGATACTTGACACAGTTAAAATAGTTTATAAGGGCTGGTAAGATAGCTCAGCGGACTAAGCACCTGCTTAAGCAAGTGCAGGCACCAGAGTTCGATCCCAAGTACTCCATTCCACACAAGCCCTGCCCCTGGGCACACTGACCTGGCCACTGAGACCGGGCATGGTGGCACATGCCTGTAACCCCAGCACTGGGGAGGCTGAAAACAGGAGGATCACTATGAGTTCAGGCTGCACAGTGAGACCCTGTACCAAATAAAAAAAATAAAAATTAAAATAATAGTATAAAATATCTAGAGAAGAGGCTTTAAAAAAGGACACTCCTTTCATGATTTTATTTCTGATTTCAGCTAAAAGTATTAGCATAATACAAGCAGCAGCTGAAGTGATTTCTGGATCAGGCTGAGTTCAACTATTTTATTCTGTAATAAATACACCAATTTCAGTGCTTGATTGAGAAAATCATGGTCATTATAATAAAATGTTAAAATCTGAAGTTTCAGTGCCAGTCTGCCTCATGCTGGTTGTGGATTCCTCGTTGGTTTTTTTTTTTTTTTTTTTTGGCATGGGTAACAGTAACGTATCCTCAGAATTATGCCTCAAAGTGAAATTGCTTTGCTAACTGAAAACTAATATATGTGATTTTATCATGTATTTAAAGGAATGTGCTTTATTAGAAAGTCCAGTGAACTTCAGGGAGAGTTATTCCTGCAGCTTGATTTCGGCTAAGACTGCGGCTTGCAGTTAACTGCAGGGAGGGAGGATATTGGCTTTTGCCTTAGAGAACATAATCAATTCCAGTTCTCGTGGCCATTTGTTAAGGCCATAGTATGTGCTGCCCATGATGCTGCTGCTTTGTATGAATCCCTTAGCTCCTGTAGTCGCATGAGGGCTTGCTAGGTACCATCCTACCACTTTTGAAGACAAAGTTGGTACATTTTATAACAAATCATTTTCTTTATTTATTTAGTACAAGGTCTTGTTACATAGTTCAGACTTGTAGTGATCGTCCTCTCAGCCTCCCCAGCACTAGGATTACAGGCGTGCAGCACCATGCCCAGTTTCAGTGGCCGGCATGGTGCGCCCAGGCTTCCAGGGCTGGCACGGCATGTGGTACCTGGGATTGAACCTGGGTCCTTGTGCTTGTCAAGCAGGCGCTTAGACCACTGAGCTGTCTCCCTAGCTCCATGCCTTTTTACCGTTGAAACCCAGAGGCTGAAGGAGGTCAGTTCCTTATACCATGTGCACCCAGAGGATTCCGAGACAAAATAAGAGTAAAGACATGGAGATATTCTCAGGGACCCTTGGAGACCCCTACTCTTTGCCCCTGCACGCTCACTCTGAGAGGCTATTTGGCTCACCACCTGGCTACTTTGAAGTTTTAAATCTGTGTCTTTTTTTTTTTTTTTTTGTATTTTGGGGAAGGGTCTACAGGCTGTTCAGGGTCTCACTACTAGATCACACTTGTAGTGATCTGCCTGTTTACTGCCTCCCAAGACCTGGAATTACAGGCGTGTGCCACCACGCCCAGTCTCAGTTGCCCTCTCAGTGGGCCCCGGGCAAGGCAGGCCCTGGGATCGAACCCCAGCCCTTGCACTGAGCTATTTGTGTGGTGTTTTGAAGTTCTTTGTGGGCTGTAGTATTTGTAGGCACTTTCTACACATGCAGAGTAGGCCATTTGGAAGCCCCCACTTCTGGCGGTTGAATGCCGCTTTCTTACTGCCTCCACCAAGCAGTCTTGAGTGTGAATTACTGCTTTGCGGGCCGTCAGCTGCTTGGAAAGTTCTTGCACTCACTAAGGGGCTGTCTCTGTATAAATTACAAGATCATCTCTGAAGTTTGTTCCTCCTCTGAAAACATGGATAGCTGAGGGGAGAGTCCTGCTTCCTATTTTTTGTGCTAACTTGAATTGGTTTCAGTTCTCCTTCCTGGATTTGCGCAGTTGCTGCCCTTGGGTCCTTGAAGAGGAGCCAGCCCTGGAACTGCTAAGAGCCTGGGGTCTTCTCCCGAGTCCTTCCTGTGCCACCTCTGGGTCACGCGTGGCTTGTGCATAGGCTGAGCCCCGCTGGGAGTCACATACTCTCTCTTGTCAGACTGAGAGCTTGGCCTTGAGAAAGTCTCAGGGATTGGATTCTTGTGGGGAGCTTTTTCACAATTCCAAATCTCTGGTCCTGTTTCAAAGCCATTGGTGTGGAATCCCTAGAGATCTCCATGCGCACTGCCCAGGGCATCGCCCTCCGTCTGGGTCAGGCCTAGGGCTGCACGTGCTCTGTTCAGTAGAGCTGTACGTAAGCAGAGTGAGCCGTGATTCCAGCTGACTTAGGAGGTCAGAGCCAGACTGGGATGGGTTAGGGAGGCACAGTGCGCAAGGTGAGAGTGTTTGCTGGCTGGGGAGGTAGCTCAGGGGCCTAAGCACCTAGGCACCTGCCTGGTAAGTGCAAGGACCTGGGTTCAAAGCCTGGTACCCCATGCCATGCTGCCCCCATGCTGTGCTGGCCGCTGAAACCGGATTACACGCCTGTAATCCCAGTGCTGGAGAAGCTGAGATGGGAGGGTCACTTCGAGTTTGAGCTGCGTAGTAAGACCCTGTACCAAATAAATAAATAAAAGTTTAAAGAAAATTCAAGTATTCACTATATAAGGCATTGGCTATACTTTCACAACATGCTGTCAACTGGTTGTCATCATAGCTCTTGAGTCCAATAACTAGGTAGAACCTTAGGATGGGAGAAATTTGTCGAAGGTCACCAGCAAGTAGGTAGAACAGCTGGGACCTAACGAAGGTTAGGCTGATGCAGCGCTCTTGCTTTCAATGAGGGATCGTTCATGGTCAGCACAGCTGTGAGACCCAGATTCTCGCTCTGACTTCTCTTGTGCGGTGGCATGTCACTGTGTGCAGCTAACCTGACACCCGCTGAGCACCTGTGGCTGAGTGCGCTGGAATATGTAGTTGGTATTGATAATTTTACCTTCTCTAGGTGGTCAGGTGCATACAATTTTGAACAGGGGATCTTTTGGTGCCGGACAAAGCAGGATATTTCTGAGCTCTGGTACCAGCTCTGTTTTGTATTATTTGGTCTCTATGTTACCCTTAATAAATCTCTTAACCTCTATTGAGCAGCATCTGGGCCATTTTCTAATGATCAAAAATGCATGATTAAAGAATTGGTCACTCCTACATTCTAGTTACTATTAATGTTTTAATGTTTTGTTTTGTTTTTTTTCTAGGCATGTTTCTATATATACAAACACCCATGCACACTTAGGTGCTTAGGGTTACATAACAGGGCTCCTGTGGGCTATGGCTGTCTTTATGAACTTGTCAATGTGCTGTCATTACTATACCTCAAAAGCCAAGCTCTAACTTGAAACTTGTTGACTGCTCTTTTCCTTCTTTCATGTTATTTCCTTTTACTCCAAAAGAAGATACCATTCTAGAACTTAGAGCAGGTACTACTCAGGGACCAAATCCCTGACACCCAGGATTTAAAACAGGAAGTGAGGGGCTGGTGAGATGGCTCAGTGGTCTAAAGCATCTCCTTAGAACAAGCTTAGCAAAGCACAGGGACCGTGGTTCAATCCCCCAGCACCACATGCCAGCCAGCCCCGCCCCCTGGTGGGCTGAGCTGGCCACACACACACACACACACACACACACACAAATAAGTAAATAAATAAAATAAAAAAAGAAAACAAGAAGTGATTTATTTGGCTTGAGGTTTCAGAGCTTGCAGTCTGGCCTTGAGATGGGAACACTGTGGTGGAAGAGTGCTAGAACAGAGCTGGTCTATGGATGGGGCCTGGGAAGCAGTGGCAGAGAGTGAGGGGCCCGGAACGTGTACAGTGCCCATGGTCACACCTCCAAGGCTTGCCCAGAAATGTACAGAAATCCTCTGGCTGTTTCTTAACTCAACCCAGACGACATAGCATGAGTAGCAGTCACCAGCACCTTTTATGATCTAGTAATTGAGCGATAGGTCCTGACCTTACTCTTTTTCTTTTTAATACTAGGACTTGAATCTGGGACGTTGTGCATGCTAGGCAAATCCTCTCCCACTGAGCTACATGCCCAGCCCTGTGAAAGACAAGGTCTTGTTAACTTGCTGAGGCTGGCCCAGAACTCATGGTCACCCCGCCTCCTTCCAAGTAGCTGGGATTCCAGGCATGCACCACCAGGCCTGTGTGTTCATCCGATGTCCATACTTCTACCAAACTCTTTTTCAAGTTTTACATAAACATGTAACATACTCCACATTCTTCCTCTCTTTTGCTTGGGTGGTTTTTAATTTATCCTTGTGTCCTAACCTGGGTTCACAGAAACAAAGAGAGCCCATGAACGTGAGTGGGGGGAACATAGGGCGTCTTGCGTTTATAAACCTCTGACTGAAATAAAGCATTTCCTTCTGCTTTAAGGTCAGTAAGAAGCCATAGTAGTGTGTGTTACCTTTGTTTTTGTTGCCAATGGAAATCACGAGTACTTTTGTGGCTGGTTGCAGTTGTTGCAGATATTTCTGCTTCAACATGATGGCAGGTTTTAAGCTTGCTAGATATTACTGAATGCATTAGTAAGGGATTATATATACTACTCTGTGACCAACTGACTTTGTAAACACATTGTGTTTTATTACAGATTTTCTTTGAAATCGTGTGTAAAGATGTTACTCTTGTTTAAATATATTCTTCACAGAAGTCCATAAACTAGGCCAGCTTGTCAAGAGGATCCATGCCACAGAAGTAATTCAGAGTCCCAGCTACTCCAGATGGCCTTGGACACCTGGTCTGTGTGTTACTGTCCTTCCTCAGCTCACAGACCGCATGATTCAGGAGGCGGTCTTCTGCTTCTCCAAGCAGTGAATGATGGGCCTTTTCTCCATGTTCTCTTAATACCTGGTTCCTTTCTGTTATCCTTGTGTATACTTTCCTGTACTTCAGATTGAATAATCCCTTGTGTATTTATATGGGTGCCCCCCACTGAGGTCATGTATACGGTTGGTGCTTACAGGTGTGAGGTGATTTGAGCCACTCTGTAGAACTTCAGATTGTGAGGCTTCTTATTTCAGGCTTTTACAGAAAGAACCCAAATGTTCTGACATTGTCTCTGATTCTCCTCTTCGGATCAGCAATGCTTTATCATCTGTTTTGCAGTCAAGAAAAACCTTGATATCGTCTCCTTGTGTGGAAGAATACTTTTTCCAGTGCATTCTACATTTCTTCATTCCTTAGGGCTTACCCTAGGGCAGTAGAAGAAATAAATGTCCAGGCGATTGCTGCAGCATGTTTGCTGAGAACTGCAAACTAACTTGCAGCTCGTGGGGATGCTCCCTTCTGTGGACCTTGCCTTTTGACCTTGACTTTTGTGCCATGTGCATTTGAGGAGATGCTGGGCTTGTCCTAGCCCACGGAGTGCAAGGCAGGCCTTGGTTGCCCTTTGCAGTGACATGTGCGACAGCTGATTGGTCATCCTCAAAGTGATCCAATGCTTTTTTCGGGACTTAAGTGTTAGCAATTCTTTATTATTTCCCACGCATGATATTAATGTACCTTGGCTCAGTAAAAGCATTTACAGATTACAATCATTGTCCTCCTCTAGTGAAGTATTTTTAGGGTAAAGGTCTTAGAAAAAGGTGTGTGTTACAGGTGTAGGTTCTGAGACTGGGGATGGTTCAGAGTTACAGAATAGCTGCGTGAGGTGGTGCATCCTTGTGACCCCAGCATCAGAGGCTGAGGCAGAGGATCACCATGGGTCTGGGGCCAACCTGGGCTACATAGAAAGAGTCCCTGTCACAAAGCGAAGCAGAGCAGAGCAAAGCAGAGTCAGTTATAGGAGAAGGCTCAGTCCAGCTCTTGGTGGTCTGCGTTGTGGTACATGACCTGCAGACTTCTATACCCTCGAGTGTCTTTTTGAAGACTGCTGGGGTGATTTTGTATTCTCAGACAAGGCAAAGGTAGCCGGTTTCATTCACCTGTGGCCTTTCTGTTCTCCTGAATCAAGAGTTTGGAGCCTGTAAATCTAGGTTAGAAAGGCCTGGGGTGTGCATCCCGATAGGTGCGCGTGCTCGGGGTCTGATCATTCAGCAGGCCTTGCCCGAATGGTTCTCAGCATCCGGAACAGCATTTGCAATGGGTCTGGCTAAGCGCTTGCCAGTTGAGTGGCCTAAGGACAGTTCATAATTATGCCATTCTGTGAGGCCCTGTCTCTGGGAAACACCTATTTCTTTTTTGCATCCCACTTAAGTGCCTTTTAAGGAATTCCCTTGGCCCAAGATAAAGAGATAACCGAGGACAGTTCTGCTATGAATAATAAAGTGGGCACTGGGAACTGTTATTCCATTTGTTACTTTATTTTATATATATTCTTTCCTCATCAAGAGGAGACTTGATTACTCCTTGTGAATTAACTCAGTAATGGGATTTAGGGTCTGTCTTGTTTGCTTCTTCCGTCCAGCATTGGAATAGCCACAAAGTGAGCAGCACAGTGGTGCTCAGCATTCGGTCATCAGCTCCCTGGTCGGTCTAGCAGAGTCTGTGTGTCGAGCACGTGCTGGTGTCATTACTATGGTGCAGTTACGATGGGACTGTCCAGAATAGTGAATTACAGAAGCAAACTCGCTGCCTCCACAGGCGGCTGCTGTAGGGGGATTTAGCAAGATTGGACATGGAAGTAAATACCGATATGCACTGTGGCAGGAACAGGAAGCCCTGAATATTGTGGGGAACAGTGGGTAGGATGAGTGAAAAGTGATACAGAACTCTGCCTAGAAGCAGAGACATTCACCACGGAAGGGAAAGCCTGAACCAGGCTCTCAAGACCCCCGGAAGTGTGTTCAGGCAGACCCAACAGCAGGTGCGAAGGCCTTGGGTGGGGGGACATCTGAAAGCAGCGGTCAGGGCCTCTTCTGTTATATAGCAAGCCTGACCTGGCTGGAACTAGAAAGAATGGTCTGTGTCCCCTTTAGGCTGAGAAATGCTGTGAACTCTGGTGGGTGTGGTTTTCCAGGGTGACCACCCTGTCACTGGCATTCAGGGTAGCCTTGGTGAGAGAGGAACCAAAAAAAGGTTGGATTTTGGCTTCTTAAAGGGTCCTCCTCTACATCCTGGCGATTCTCTGCTTTCCCTGGGCAACAGAAAGGCAACATTTGATGATTTATGGGTCAAACTCTGCTTTCCTGGAAGGACAATAAGCCTTTGTTTTGATCTTGTTCTCCACAGTGGATTAAATACAGTTATATGCATAGTATCATTTGACTGCAGTCCTGTGAAGTCAGTAGCTGTTGCTGTATCTATTTTCACTGGGGTGGGGGTGCGGGGACAAAGGATGACCAAGAGAAGCTCAGGAACTCACTTAGGGACACTACAAGGCTGAGGTGGGATCAAACCAAAGGCCTTTGATATTCCTGTTCTAAAACTCTTCTGTGGTCCTCTTATCCTAGTTTGGGGAAGAGGAGCAAGCGGGAGGGGAAAGGAGCAGGGGGAGGGGGTAGCGGAGGGGAAGGGGGAGGGGGATTAGGAGGATTATTAGGAGGATTATTTCTGGGACAGGGAGAGGCTGGGATCAGGAGCATGAACCACGCCAGTATGCCCGAGGCTCCCAAGTGCCAGAGCTTGTGTCGCGTTGAGTTTAGAAACACTTTTTGGGCTGCTTCAAGATCACCCTTTTAGCAGCTGCAGCTGTTCTTATTAGCAGCTGCTTGAACGGATTGTGTTGTGATTACTAAAGGAAATGCAACAGTTTGTTCTCGCGGCTGTGCCCTTGGTGTGCGAAGCCTGCTTTCACGCAGACGCTGTTTCTGAGATTCGGAACGACACAGTCCTATGGGCGTATGGTACCCACGGGACTTGGAGCGCTGTCAAGAGAAGAGGTGGTCTGGCTAGATGAGAGCGGGGGTGCCCGAGACCCTCCAGGGACAACGTGGCAAGGAAACCGAGTGCAGTGGTAGCCTAGTAAATAGCAGCCTGTTCTCAGCAGCAGGGTGCCCAGGGCGTGGGGGTGCAGCCGCCTGCTCAGGTCACCTCTCCTCTGATGGGGACTCCTGTTCCTCCAGCCCCGCTGGATGTTGCTCTGCTGCATGGACTCTCCAGCTGTGGCACGCACTGGTCCTCAGCTTGATAAGCAGGCTGCTGGGCCCCATGCCCGGGCTTCAGATTCTGTATGTCTGGGTTGGAGACGGAGAATTGGCAGCTCTTTGTTTTCAGGTGAGGCAGCCACTGCTGGATCGGGGGCCGCCCTTGAGGACCACTGTGGAGGGTCTAGAAGGAGGCCGAGATTTCTTTGCAAGTTTTAGACTTTTCTGAAGAATTTCCGGCTTTTTCAGTATTGAGAATAAAATCAACTTTCAAAACAGATACCATGGAGTTTATTATTCAGACAGAACACTGACTGTCAGTCTGTCACCTATGGCCTGACTGTTTTAGGGAAAACCCTTGTGATGTCTGCTCTGGAAATAGAGGCGGATGGGGCTGGGGGTGGGGGTGGGGTGGGGGTGGGGTGGGGGTGCGTTGAGGGGTGGTAATAGCTCCTTGGAGAGCGTGCGTTTAAGTTGAGGTGAGGTGCATGACCAGAGTGGGCTTCCGGTGCACCTCGTGTACCTGGCTGTGCTCCCGGGCTGTCTCCAAAATAAATACTCTTTGTGAATAGAAGGAGTCCGCGTGTGATGCTGAAAATAATAGCCACGTTAAAATAACGTTTGCTGGATTCCAGGCACTTTTCTAAGTATTTCATACTCTTTTATTAACCAAATCAGTCCTATCAATAACACCGTGAGGAAGGTAATGTTAGGCGTATTTTACTAGTGAGAAATCTGCAGTCCAGGCAAGAAGTTTGCTAGAAGTCACAGAGCTACTGATAGAGCTGAGGTCTGAACCTAAGCAGTTTAGCTTTGGGCAGAACACAGCAAATAACTTTGCATGTTTGTTTTCAACGTCACGTTAAAAAAAAGTAGTAGTAATAATTATAAAAAATGTTTGCCCTTGCAAAGTGGAAGTCACTGATGAAATTCTAGTTTTAATGTTCCTAAGAAACTTGAACATTAAGTGGCCCAGTTCCTTCTTGGTTCCATTTTACAGACAGGGAAACTGTGGGGCAGAAAGGTGAGGGCATTCAGGCGTCCTGAGCGCTGACCTCAGTTTCGAGCAGAGCAGTGGTTGGATGCTGGGTGGTGACTGCGCCTCAGAAAGGCGTCTTTGCCCCAGAATGTTGGACTCAGAATGCTTGGTCCCCAGGGATTGACGTGGAAGGCAAGTTACTTCGGGAGGGTCGCACTCCAAGGTAGGGAACTTTCTTCCTGTTGCACAGCCAGCTTGTAGTTTGAAGGTTCCTTAATTGCTGTTAGAGGAGGATGCTAAAAAGATAATGCAGAGTGTAGTTTTGATCTGTTGTGTTTGCTCTGCTTGGTTTTTGACTGTTCCTTGTCTCTGTCTACTTCTGTCTGAGGTGCCCCTCCCTCCCTGCCTCCCTCCCTCCCTCCCTCCCTCCTTCCTTCCTTCCTTCCTTCCCTGTGCTGTGTTCACAGTGTTGAGTATCAGTGCT
>NW_004524704.1:7781122-7784444 GCF_000260255.1 Octodon degus | reverse complement strand
TTGGATATTTTCACCTGGAATAAGGAGGGCCTAGCTAGCTGGTTTGGGGGAGTTGGAGCTTTGTGGCTGGCTGGTCGACCTCCGTGGGGTGCCGGGAGCCAGTGACCCCTTTAGCTCTCCAGCATTGGTCTTGGGGCTGAGAGCCTTTGGAGGATTTTGAGTTGAAGTAGGATTGAAATTACTGCTTTGTGGAGGAAATAAGCCCAGGGCATCTTCCTGCAGTCAATCCACCCAACCACAGCACTGGGCTGATGGGGGATTTTTGTCCTCAGGGTGAACAGTTACTAGCTGTAAGGCCGAGGCCCTGATGACCGGCATGTGGTGAAAGTGAGCAACTCTGGTGGAAAGGTTTTATAATCAGTAACTCATTTAATCCTTGTGATAATCCTGTCACCATCTTCACCATACAGAGGTCATTTGTTTAAGGAAGTCACGGAGCCTGGACTCAAGCCCAGGCGGTCTGCTTCCTTCATTCCTTCCATGTACCTTCGCAGAACCGACTGCCAGGCCTCCGTGGTCAGTGCGGGGCAGGGGACGGCAGCCCCGAGGTGAGGGGCGAATGGAACAGAGAGGTAGGGGCAGAAAGGTGGGGTGGTGTTGTGGTCTCGGAAGCCCGTGGCTGCTGCGGTTCTGGTTGCCAGTCCAGAGTCTTTGCATTCTGCCTTTTAGCCTCCTTGGCAGCCCCTAGGACGAAACTCTTTTGATGCTTGTGGGTTTTGTTTATTTAATAGTCCTTTGTATGGAGTCTCATTGCCATCCAAGGATCCTTTTTGAAAGACCGAAGGTGCAGCCCAGCTAATTGATTGATTGAGGCCATACAGAAGTCAGCTGGGCCCTCGATGCTCTGCGAATGAGGGCAGTTTTAGGAAGGTACAGGTTTTTCTTCTTTCTTTTCCTTTTCTTTTTCTTTTTTTGGCAGAACCAGGGATTGAACTCAGGACCTTGCACTTGCCAGGGAGGCGCTTATTCCACTGAGCCATCTCCCCGGCCCCAGGTTTTTCTTCTTTTTCCTGCCCCTTACCCCAGTGGGCTTCATTCCAGATTTAGAACATTTAATTAGAACATAGTTGACTGGGGAGATAGCTCAGTAGAATAAGTGCCTGCTTGGCTAGTGCAAAGTCCTGAGTTCAATCCCCGGTACAAAAAAAAAAAAAAAAAAAAGAACATAGTTAATGTAGTCTGTCATGTGGGGATAGCAGAGAATATTTCTTTTTTTTTTTTTTATGTATTTAGTGCGGGGTCTACAGTCTTCAGCCTGCCAAGCACTGAGATTATGGGTGCACGCTACCATGCCCAGTCTCAATCGCTGTCTCAGTGTGCCCCAGGGGCGGGGCCTGCAAGACACACCGGGGATCAAATGAGAGTGTTTTCCCCAGTAAAAGGCAACTACTCATGCATTTTTGAGATGTTTCCTTTGTTGTCAAGATCTGTGCATTGATTTGGTTGTATTTGAGCTAGCAGGTCTGCAACTTTGGCACCAGGCATCTTCTGGGAAGGTGCTTAATGATTTGCTGGAGTGAGCTGTCTAGTTGGTCTCCTTCAGAGGCTGGTAATTGTGTTGGAACATGTCTTAAAGCACAGAAGCGCATTGGCCCTCTGCTGAGCCAGCCCTTGGGATGAAATAGCTTCGTGGGGGGGGGGGTCTCAGTGCTCTGTGTGTAGAAGATTGAATCTGGAATTCGGAGCAGCCTCACCACATCCTATACATCCTTTACCAGGACTGTGGTTAGTAGTGGAATTGGAAGTATCCTCCAGTAATGTGAATAGTGTAGCAACTCAGACAAACAGCCTCTACATTGAGTTTCTTGTCCGCGTGCTATGAGCAGGTGCTGTGTCCGGTACTGGTACTGCACTGTATGTTAGCGGGAAAGCCCGAGCCTTCAGAGCGGCTGCCCAGGACCATCTTTCCTTGGCGACACCTTTCACAGCACCCTAGAACGGGCCGCATCCCCTATGCTGGCGTTTTAGCGTTGTCACAGGCTTCTTAGTTGCACTGGCCACTTAGGAATTTGCAGTTATTTGTGATTCATGTCTGGTATTTCCCACTGCCATAAAATATCAGTGATGAATTGTTATGCATCTGTTTTTATTGGTCTTTTTTTCCCCCCTTATTGCCTGAAGCATAGTTCTGTAACTGTTTAGGAAGCTTTCAATAAATACTGTGGATATTTTCACCATTTCTCTTTTGTTCTTGAACTTGGGCAGTCAAGTGGTGACTATCGATGGTAGCCACCGGGGATGGACACGTACAGTTATGCTTATTCCTTTGTATTTGGGGACCTTCTCTTCCGTTCCTGGTCTCCTGCCTCTCTGTAGCATATAAAATGGGGTCTTTAGAAATTATCTAGATCAATCATTCCTAACCTTTTCTAAATGCAGATTTTCTTTTCAGTTATGAGAGACCATGGGGGCAGCGTCTAGTTCAGTGGTAGTGTTCTTGTCTGGCATGAGCGAGGACCTGAGTCCTAAGTTCTGTTCCCAGCAAAGGGGGTGGGGGGAAAGGGAACAATTTAAGTAGTGGTGGTTACATTTCTGCTACCAACTCTTTGGGACAAGATGAATAATTATCCAGTAGTACTATAAATTTGGTTAACTGATATATATTTGTAGGCATTTGCATTTTTAGCACGAACAACTAAGCCTGGTGGTCTTCCTCGGGAAGCAGTACAGTATTTGCTCTGACCCTTTATCTTAGCTACTTCAAATTTAGAATTGGTTTTGGTCCATGGGCTCATTTGTCCCTAGTATATAATTTGATTTCCCCAGCATAGTGCTTTTTAAATTTTTGTAGCATATATTTAAAAGCTAGGAGTTTTTCACAAGATCAGATTTCTAACTTTTCTTGAAAAATGAGAGCGAGGCGTGTTTTCCTGTGCGGCTGTGATCACGTGGTTCTGAACAGGATCTGCCCCCTCTAGAGGTGCTGCATGTCCTTGTGTTTGCCCCACGCCTCCCCATCTCATTGGTTGTTGCACAGCAGGGGGCTGATAGAATGGGACCCCTAAGTTGAGGGGGTGTCAACCCTGGCAGAGGCTTAGGACCAGAAAGAGGGCCGGGCCAGGTGAGTCTGGAAGCCTGGGTTGCTGTTTGCCCAGTGGTACCCGCCAGCGTGGAGGCCTTAAGCTGAGTCACATGATGGCTCTGGACTGCAGTTTGGTCCTCCATTGCTGTATTATAATCAGTTCCTCCTGGTCCCACAGAAAAGTTTGACCTACTGAGAGCAAGTTGTTAACTGTAATGAAATTGGGTGTTCTTAATTCCTTACCTTGACTTTCCTTGTGTTTGTTCTCCTCATGGAAGAACTTATTCACCGGCGTACCTC
>NW_004524704.1:7769156-7780058 GCF_000260255.1 Octodon degus | reverse complement strand
TTCCCTCGTTGGTTAATGTGCCAGCCTGAGCATGGGAGTACAATGACTTTGTCCAAAACAAGGGTTCATGCAATTCTTTGTGTAAATATTTTAGCTTCACCAGTTCTTGAGTAGATAGGATAGAGCTCCTAGTGATTTGTCTTTCTTGTTAAGTTTTATAAACAAACAAAAGCTAGATTTTCCCCGGGAAACATAAGGAAATTTCTTTTGCTTTTAATAGTTTCCTGGACATTGGAAAAAGCATAGCATTGGCCAAAACAGGATGCTTCTTCTACTTAGCTGTCTGTGAGCCCAGCCCATGGGCCATTGACGGGAGCAGTGGACATTACCATTGTTGACTGCATAGGCTGAAAGTCTCTTGCCTGGCTAGGTGATTACAGGAATTGAAATTAAGATGACATTCTCAATCCAGTGGTTTTATGAGTCATGTTTTACCACCAAAGCAGAAAGGATGATCTCTTAAGGAAGGTCAGACTTGGAGATGATTTGACACATGTTTGGAGAGTGTGGAGCCCCCAGGAGAAGCTGGAGATGACACTGTCCTCTGAGGATGGAAGTGGACTGGAAGTAGCGCCCCTGCTGGCAGGATGAAGAAGGTGGGCTGTGGTCAGGCGCAGCATTAGCAAGAGAAGACTTGTGTTTGTCCAGTCCTTGACCTGAAGAGCAGTGGGCCCGCACAGAGATTTCTCAGCAGGTTCCCGCCGGTCTCCTCGCTGCCTGCTTCTGTAGGTCTCCGTGACCAAGAGTGATGATCAGGTGGATACCAAGAGGATTTTCTGAGAGGTGGAGAAGAGCTTGGGAATGTGCTCAGAAATGTCAAGGAGGAGATAACAGAGATTGCATGGCAAGACCCCTACCCTTCTTGTCAGTTCAAGCCTTTTGGTGTGCAGTGTGGTGGGTGAGGAGAAGCCCACAGGCAGCCGTGTGAATAGGTGTGCCCTGCTATTTCTGCTGCTCACATAGAAGATGGGGGGATGGGACGCTGGGTGTCAAAGCCAAACAGACTTCTTAGGCAGTGGAGTAGGGCTGAGAGAGTGGGATTTCAGCCTCACCCTCCACCGCAGAGGTAGAAGCTTCTTATTAAAAGAGAGGAATCCTGATGGATCAAAACAGAAAGTGTACGAGATTCTGACCACATTTAAATGTCTCTTTGTGTGCTACTCTCCTGACCTTTGAAGGTATGGTGATGAGGAATAGAGGCCCCACGAAGGGAAAGCGCTCCTGTGTCTTCAGGAGAAGCTAGAGAGGGCTGGGGGGAAGCAGAAAGGGAAGGAGCTGTCTCTGAAGAGGAGACCATGACATCAAGCCTTGGGCTGTGAGTGGAGATGGGAGGTTACTGCGCTACTGTGTCACTTTCAGCAAGTCACTTCCCCTGGGCAGCTCTCACTTTCTTATTTTTATAATTAGGAACTTGGACTTCCCTTCCCAGCTGGTGATTTTGGTGTTCTCATGCTGTCTTTGTTTTGTTCTGGGGCCTGAACTCAAGACCTTGTGTTTGCCAGGCAGGCGCTTAAGCCGCTGAGCTACCTCCCCAGCCCCTGTCAGCACTCTGCGAGTAGAGACCTCTTTCTCTTTTACAGATACGTTGTCATTGATAGGATATCTAAGAATCTGTATTGTTAAATAGCTGAGCTTTTCAAATTTTGGGTCAGAGATGAGGCTTTGTGGCAGTAAGATGTGGGGACAGTGATTTACTTTTTAAGGGAATTTCTGGAGAGCGGTTTCTTTTCTCCTCTGAGGAAATCTGAGTTGTGTCATGGAGACCTGAGGAAGCCTGGAGCCCCTCCCGTGGCTCACAGAAGGGTGACTCAGTAAACTCAGGAAGTGCAGGTCCTGGCGGGGAGGTTGGAACCCTGGGCCTGGCTGCTCTGCAGTGCCACTGTGGCATGGATGCCAGGGGATGCCCCTGACCAGTTTACATGTAAAGTGACAGCCAGATATCGCTGTGCAAATTAAGTAGGACACCAAACGGGAAATTCATCTTAATCTTCTTTAAATACTTACTGCTCATTTGCCAAGGTTCTAAGTAATACAATTTCCAAGGTTCAGAGGTGTCTAATACAATTTTCCCCCTCTGTACATAATTCTGTGCCCATTGTGAAACTCTATTAGAGACATCAGAGTAATTATAGAGCTGCGTTCTGGTTGTGGATGGCTGTAATATTAGCCCTGAGTCTGTCTGGAGTAGCCGTGTTAATAAGGATCAACAGAATTAGAAACACTTTTGCAGACTCCTGTATCAAGATGCCTCCCCGAGCCTTTCTTCCTAGCATGAACGAGTACTTCAGGCAGGAGGGGTGCAGTGTACTGCTGAGTATTGTGTGGGCAGTGAAGACCCTCAGGTTCTAAATCCTGCCTGTGCAATGGGGGCTGAATTATGTGCACTCCCCTTGGGCGCCCCTAGATGTGAGGGCCAGTGGGCCTGTCTGGAGGTGAAGGTCGACCATGCCCACAGGAGTGGAAATGTTAATACTTAGCACAATTTGGAATGTGGGCAGCAAGGACCTTCCACTGTTGAGGGCGCTTCCTAGAGCTCTTCACCGGTGTGTTCTGTGGAGTAGCATTTGATACTTAATAGTTGGTCTAATGATTGTTACATTTCTTATTTTTTTTTGGTGCATGGTTTCACTACACAGCCCAGACTCATAGTGATCCTCCTGATATCAGCCTCCCAAGTGCTGGGATTACAGGCGCGCACCACCACACCCAGACTCCATCCCTGGCTCAGTGCTTGTGGGGGCGGGGCCGGCATGGCATGCAGAGCCAGGGATTGAACCCTGGCCCCTGCGTTTACCTAAGCAAGTGCTTAGTTCGCTGAGCTATACTGCCGACCCTTGATTGTTACATTTCTTTGACACATGATAATCAACACAGTGTTCTAACCCCAAACCTATGAATTGGTCCATTTTGTTTTCCGCTTAGATTATAAACCAAACAATTCAAGTGCAGGTAGGTTAGTAATATGCCTGAAATCCAGTTGAATTGTTTGAAAATAACTGGGTGAAACTTTGGACTTGTGTTTGCAGCTTTTGGAGTTTTTCTTTTATCAAAGTTCACATTTTCCTTTAGGAAAGGCTTCCTGTCACCTCTGTAACACCAATAACAGCTGACATTTCTGGAAGCTTGATCTGTGCCAGCACATTTTGTAGATGATGGCACTGAGCTAGAAATGTTAAGTACAGTTGGGCGTCCGAGGGGACTGGTTCCAGGACCCCTGAGGATACTCACGCCTGCAAATGTTCAAGTCTCTTAATGTAAGATTGCCTACTGTTTGCATTTAGCCTAGACCCCTTCTCCTGATGTCTCTTGGCTATTCATAATAGCTAGTGGGATGCAAATTATGGCAAGAGGTATTCAGTATGGTTCAGGGACTGATGAAAGGGAAAAAGTATCTCTACAGGTTCAGGGCAGATGCAGTTTGTTTTCAAATGTTTTTGTCCCTCCTTTGGTTATATCCATGTATATTGGCCTGGAGGATATGGAGGACAGACCATAGCTTGCTGAGGTCATGCTGCTAGTGGGCCTTGACCTATCTGAGATAACGATGGTATATGCCCTGTCCTGTAATAGTAATAGTAACACAATAATTATTACTTCTTTAATTGTATGCTGGGCACCAGGCTGTGTTGCTGATGTCACAACAGCCTTATGAAGGGAAGCTCTTGAAGGTGATCTTTGGCCCCGGGGTGGGGGGATGGGGGAATGGGGCGCCTCATCTCTGTCTCTCTCCACTTATAGGGCAGCCACACATGACCATAACCCCCCCCCCCGCCCCCGCTCTTACTGGTTTGTTGTTCCTTGTTCTCTTTTTATTACATCTGCTGTTATAATCCAGATGCTGTAAGTTGGTTGGCTGAGCCTGACTTTTGTTTCCAGCCCTGTAGTGTTTGGCCCTCCGAGTATTAAAACCACACGACTGAATTAGATGGCTGCATCTAAAAGTTCAGATGACTATAGATCTGAATTGATGGTCGGTTGTGAAGAATTGTGGCCGAGTGGGGTGTGCGTGTTGACACACCAGCTTCTACTGCCTCCTTTAGACTGGAGATCATCTTTGTTCTTTCTCTTCATCTTCCTTTTCCTTTCCCCGCGTAGCTACCAGACTGAGTGTGGTTCTTAGGAAGATTCCATTTGTTAGCTCGGAAAGTAAATTTTGACATAGAGAAGAAGCTGTAAATGTACAGACGTGAATTGAGTCGAAGTTGGGGGCTTAAGAAACAGGCTGCATCTGGGCAGAGAGTCATGCTGTTTGTGAAACGATTGTCTCTTGTGTTTTCTGTGCTGAGAGAAGATGCCAGGCTTGATTTGTTTCACAGGGGAAAAAGGGTTCAGTCCCTCTTAACTTGAAGATATGTGCCCCATCACACAAGCTGAAAGACAACATTCTTAGACCTCCTCTGGACAAAAGTACTTTTATTGTACTACTTGGGAATATGAGGACAGAATTTTTCTCTAAACAAGCCAAAGAGGGCCAGCCAAATAGCTCAGTGGATTAAAGCACCGGCAAGCAGGTGCAGGGGCTGGTTCGATCCCTGCACCTGCTGTGCCAGCCCCGCCCCCTGGAGCTCGCTGAGATGGCAATTGAGACAGATGGCAATTGAGACGGGGTATGGTGGCATAGGCCTCTAATACCAGCTCTTGGGAGACTGTAAACAGGCAGATCATTACTTGAGTCCAGTCTAGGGGCCTGGGGAGATAGCTCAGTAGAATAAGCGCTTGAGCAAGGGCCTGAGTTCAATCCCCAGTTCTGCCAAAAAAAAAAAAAGAAAGAAAAAAAGAAGAAAACCAGTCCAATCTAGTAGTGAGACCCTGAATACCCTATAGGCCCTTTCCTGTAATACAAAAAAATAAGCCAAAGATCCAATGTATTAAATGAGCTTATATATATATATATATGAAAATACTCTGTATGTTGTTGGATACTCAGCCAGTAAATTACTAGATGTGTTTTGAGAGCTCTACCTACCACCTGTGTGATTTTCAGCTAACAGTAGCCTTTTGGGGCCTTTGGCCTGTGCCACTTCACGCCTAGCTCCACGAGCTCCTGAACCCCTCTGAGCCTTTTCTAGATGTACAGATAGGTACATGTGGCTAATGTGTCGTAGCACCCCAGGCAGTCTCTGGTGTAGAGAAGATGCTCAATATGTAGGTTGGTTAAATGGATGATGTGGAGATTTTTCAAGATATATAAAGCAGAGTGTCAGCATTTTAAAGAGTTATTTATTTACTTCTTTATTGTGTCAGGGATTAAGCTCAAAGCCTGACATGAAGTCCACACCCTGCTGCTGAGCTATTCTCCAGCCAAGAGTTTCCAGGTTTTAGGAATAATAGGCTGTTTTCTAAAACTTTTCCTTGGTAGCAGGCTGGAGGATGGATTTTGTTCTTGGCTAAAAGGAGCCCAGGACCAGCAAGCTTGCTGGCAGGCGACAGGAGGTCACAGGACTCCAGCTGTGTGTGAAACACTATCCAGGGGTTCTGAAACCTCAGAGCTGCCTGCTACTGCTCTGCCTCCTGTTTCTGATGTCTGTGCCTTCCAATCCTGATGAGGCAAAGGCACACAATGAAGCAGGGGTGGGATGAAATCAGACATGGGAACTCTGGAACCAGGAGGTGAGAAGTGCTGGGTATAGTGCAGTGTTAAATTTAGAAGGGCTCTTAGCAATCAGCAGGCTGAGCGTCATCTGCTAATGCTTTATGGTGAGGGGAATGTGTGGAGATTAGACTTTGAAGTTGGCCTTTTTTTTTGGTTTTTAACCCTACTCCGCCTTTTCCTGTCTACTCAACTGCTGACATAAATCTCAACCTCCTTGACATGAGCTCTATTCATTGGTTGTCTCTGAGGCTTAAATTAAGAATAAAACAGCCCGACACACAGGTAGGCACTTGTATTCACTGGCTTTCCTATTGCTGGGACAAAAAAGCTTGACATCCACAGTGCAAAGGAGGTCAGGTGTGTTTTGGCTCATGGTTCTGGGGCGTTCGGTCCATAGTTGGCTGGCTCCAAGGCTGCAAGGACATTGTGGAAGGACATGAAGGAGGAGAGCTGTGCAAGCATGGCAGCCATGAAACAGAGTGAGGAGAAGCCAGGGACAAGAATCCACCCGCTCAGGTCATGCCCCGGTGACCTGCCTGCCACGAGGCCCTGTCTCCTAACAGCACACTCCGCTGTGAGCTGATCCACTGATGGCCAGCAGCCCCATGAACCAGTTGCCTCTGAATACATGAGACTTGTAAAGAACATTTTAGGTCTAGATGTAATATACTTAAGGAAAGTAGCAGCTGTCATTGTCCCTAACAGGAAATGGATGTCCAGAGATGGCAGTGGCAGGTCAAAGGCACAAACCCCTGGGTCACCAAGGTGGTATTGATGCTTATACCTCCTGATGCGCAGTCTCTAAGAATAAAATATTAGGGGCCAGGGAGATGGCTCAGTAGAATAAGTGCTTGCCTGGCAAACGCGAGGGCCTGAGTTCAATCCCGGTTCCACAAAAAAAAAAAAAAAAAGAATAAAACATTAGACTTGAGAAGAAGTTGCCATCATTTTTCCCACCTAAGATAATGAATTTTAAGTTTTTAAGTGTCTTAGCATCCTTTATTTCTCTGCACATTGCTCTGCTTGGGCTTGATATTTAGGGATTCCTGACAGGCATGGGACCAGTGCCGTGCGAGGATGTGAGGGTGGCCATTGTGACCAAATTGTGCACAACATTTTTGTTGAAATTCACTTGTTTCAAAGGTTTTTATAGGACAGCACTATCACTTGGCTTTATGTCTTTCAGATTTATGAGTTTCTACCTGTTTTGTCCAGTAGAGGCATGGTATGCCAGCTGTTTAGTGCTTTTCTAAGCACTTAAGTCATCATCACTTACTGAAGAGGTCATGTAAGACTTTTTCAATACCTAGAAAATAATAATGCGGGGAGCACATATTACCTTTAGTCACGACGTCCCACTGGGCATTAAATGCTAAGCCTGCTATTCCATGCAACCCAGGCTTCTTGAAAGAACAAGTAGGAGCTCTGTTTACCCTGGTTTCTTGAATTTCCACAATTCACCCAAAGCATGATTTCTCCTAAGAAGACACTAGAGAAAGAACTTCTCAGGCCTTTCATTTGTGTCATTTCTGTCAGGATTTCCCCCGGCATCTGTGATCTGTGAAAGGAGACCCTCCACACATGCATGGGAGTGCTTGTTTGCTCACGTATCACGTGACTGTCGACAGACAACTTTTCTGTGTAGCTGATCTTCGCATCCATCCTGTGAACGAGGCAGGAACATGCTTCAGATACTTATTCCATGGGACTTTTTTCCCCCCAGAAAACACCTGCAGGATGTCGCGAAAAGCTTGCTCTTATTCTTATTTCTCTGTGCTCTAGGAATGAATAAAAGTGAAAACAATTGTTTTTTCTGACCAGCTAGAGTTTCAGAAATAACGTTAAAATTTCTTGTTTGTTGATGTCTGTTGTTCACAGAGTAGACACTTCTAAATTCTCCCTCTGAATTTTCTTATTCACTGAACAATGCTTTTATTACATGACTTTATTAAAGCCAGGATTGACTCTTTGGCTGTGAATGTTCAGGAACTCAATTCTGTCTACAAGGGGTCTTTGGGCAGGGTTTAATCTGAACACCAACCCCCACATTTTGTGTATTTTTTTGCTCCTGCACTCTTAGATATATATTTTTTCTTAAAATTTTAACCATCATTTATTTGTTTGGTACAGGGTAGATATTTTAAGGGCGAGTTTTGGCTTGGGCTTGCGGTACCCAGTGTACTTGTTGCCCTTTGATAAACTCCAGCAGCAGGGCAGGTGTCTCGTGCTTTCCCTGCAGGCTGTGACCTCAAGAACATGCTTCTGGGGCTTTGTCACAGTGAGATTCAGCAAGAACAACAACACAAGGAAGTTGGAAGGAGGGAAGGAAGCTGGAGGGGAAGCAGAGGATAGGAGGGAGGGAATGAAAACACCTACTGAGTAAAATTTAAGTGCTAAATTAGAGATTCTGAGCCAACCAACCTCTCAAAAAACAACTGATGCTTTGAATGCTTTCCTCCTGGAGCCCAGCGGTCTGGTGCTTTGCATTCCAGCCATTCCAGGCTAAGCAGCACTGAGTTGGTTCTCAAGCTCCAAGGCCTCAGTTCCTGCTTCCTCTTCCTTACTGTAAGACCCTGTCTCGGAGGACCCAGCTCCCCCATAATTTAATGCAGATCCTTTTAGCCCTATTATCAGAAGGGTCTGCCTGCCCAAATTGGATGTGTATGAGCGTGCGTGTGCATGGGTGTGCACTCATGGAGAGAAGTTGTGTGTGTGTGTGTATCTGTTTAGTAAGTGCTACATATAGTTTAATTCTTCTGCCTGACTAATTTTCCAGTGGGCCCCGTGTTTCCTGAACCTCGCTGTGTAGGTTTTGTTCATGCTGCTTCTGGCCAGCCTGTATGAATGGTGAGAGGGGCATGGTTTGAGCTGCTCACTAGGCTTTTGTTTTTTTCCTGGTGTGGAACTCAAAATCTTTGCGCTGAGCTGTATCTTCAATCTATTTTTAAATTTTTCTTTTCTTTTTTTTTTTAACTTTGAGACAGGGTCTCATGAAGTTGTTCAGTTGCCCAAGTTGGCCTCATGCTTGCGAGCCTCTTCCTTCAGACTAAGATGTGCACCTCCATCCCTGGCTGTGTCCTAGGCACAGGACCGCTCCCGTCTGCACTTCACAGGACAGAGTAGTGAGTGCCTTCCCTGGCACAGCATTCTTAGCTGAAAGAGGCAAGAATTCACATTTTAGGAAGTCCTTCCAGAGAAGGAGGTTGAAGGTAAAGGCAAAGGATTGTAGGTGAAATTCTCCATATAAACATCTTCGCACTTGCCTGGCCTTTGCAGAGCTCACTCGGTGGTCATGCCCTCTAACCTCACGGTGATATAGGAGACATAAATGTGATACTCCCAACATGCTCCATGTCAGATGAGCCACATCCCTGGTCCCCAAAACTGAAGAGTGAATTCTGAGCAACAGCAGAAGTTAAGAGTAGGAAACATTTATTGAGAGCAAGTGCCTAAGAGACAGGAGGGGACGAGAAAACTAGATGGATGCACATGCTGCTTTACAGAGTCAGTTTTATAGAGGAAAATTAGGAGGTGGGTACAGCATCACGAGGTGGAGACAAGGTGGGGCCAAATCATGATCAGCCAATAAGATTGCAAGCTTAGCCACTTGGGTAATACTGATCCGATGGGGAAGCAGGTCATGTAGTTGTAAGGAATGACATGAAGCAGAAACCAGTTGAGAGCACCAGGCTTGTGTAAAGGCAACGTGGTGTGGAATTTATCATGCCTGAGTGTGGGCAGACTGAAGGAGAAAAGGCTGTCTGTCGGGAGGAAAGAGAAGCAGGCTGTGTTATAGGATTGGAAAGCAGGCAAGGGACGTTAGGCAGGAAAATGGTAGTAAGCAACAGCAGTCAGAGTTCTCTGGCTGTCCCATGCCTTGGAGGGCAGAGTCCTTGGGGCATCCAGTGTAAATGTTTGGGTGTCTTCAGCTGTCCCTGTGCTTGGAAGATTCTGTACTCCCTCTTGTCTCTTTTATGACACCCTGTGTTTGCCCAGCCCATGGTGCTGAGCTGAGAGTGCTGCCTCTGCTGCCAGACAGGTTGGGGCTGGGAGATCCTGCCTGAATCCAGCCTTACAGTAGCTACATGCATGGAAAGAATAGGACTTCTTTGGGAAGAGTCAAGACAGGGCGTTCTGGCCACCTACCTGAGCAACCGATGTTCATTTATCATCTCCTGGGAAGCATGTCGGCCTGGTCATTTTGTTTTTATCTTGAGGCCTGGGCTCTATCAGTTGCATCTCCAGCCACAGTTGTAGTGCATTCTCATCTTACCCTTGGCTCCCTCCAGGGCCCAGCCCTGTCTGGCTACCCATAATATTTCTGTCTGCCTTAGCTGTCCATAGTAAGGGTGCACGTTGGCCAAAGTAAACAGCCGTCTCTAGCTCAGAAGACTTAGATCCGATCCGATGACCATAAAACACTCAAAGAAATCACTGGATTTTGTGGACAAGATTTTTTTATGGGTGGGAATCCCCTTTTAGTTCTTCAGAGGTGTGATAGTTGTTTAGGAGCCTGCATGCTTAAATGAGTCAGGTTGATCACGTGGAATTCATGCCTCCAAGAAATTTTGCTCTTTTAGTCTTCTTACCGTTTGTTAATGATTCCCAAGTCTTGCCTGGGCCTCTGAGCTTTGACCTCTGGACATGTTTGCATGGCTTAGTCATGACTAAATAGATTTAGAAGCAGACTCTTGTCAGGGCAGTGGTTTTTTGTTGTGGAAAACTTCATTTTGGAGAACAACAAACACATATATAGAGAGACTATTCAGGATGAACCCCTTGTCCCTGTCACCTAGCTTTAACACTTAGTAATTAAGAGCTAACGTGTGCTTCCTCTGTGTCTCCTACGGTGCTCTAGATTTTTGTAAAGCAAATGTAACCTTTTTACTTTCTAGTATTTCATTTTACTATGGTAAAACACACATGCCTTTAAATTTACTTGTTTCTTTTCTGGTATTGGGAAATAAATCCAGGGCCTTTGGACAGAGCTACATTCATTCCCAGTCTTTTATTTTTATTTTAAATTTTGAGATAGGGAACCCGGGGCCCTCCGGATCCTGAACAGACCCAGAGCGCAGGCCGGGCGAGTGAGTGAGAGGACCGGGCCGCGGGATCCTGAACAGACCCAGAGCGCAGGCCCGGCGAGTGAGTGAGATGACCGAGGCCACGGGATCCTCATTCGACCCAGGCTGCAGGCCCAGCATGGAACACTTCAGCAGAACTCCCTGCAAAGAGGCTAGAGGCAAGACCCACCCAGCTGATTCAGGAGCAGAACATCTTGCCAGAGAGACACAGAGGGTTCAGCTCTA
>NW_004524704.1:7684912-7765881 GCF_000260255.1 Octodon degus | reverse complement strand
CCTAGCTCTTCTCCTTTCCCTCTCTTGATTAGTTAGTCCTTGAGATCCTGCTTTCCTTTTACTTGTATTATATCTTTCTATTTGTATTTCTTCTTTTGTGAACCACTTCTAAGCACATGATTTAGTAGTATTTGCTTTTTTGTACAGTCTTAAGAACTTTTCATCTTGCACAACTAAACTATAGGAAGAACATCATTTTCCTTCTTAACATAACCATGGTGTCAGTGCCGTACCTCAAGGAAAATTGGTGTTAATTCCTTGATGACAAATGTCCAGGGCTGGGAGATGGCAAGTAGCTCAGAGGCGTAAGCACCTGGCTGGCAAGAGCAGGGTCCCAGATACCAAAAAGCAGAAAACGACAAATGTCTGGTCCATGTTCATGCTTCACAGGCTGGAGTTAAAGAAAGTCTAAAGAAACTGAGGTGTGGCGTTTGCATCTTGTCTGTGTAAGTTGGTGGCCCTGTTTGAACAGTGAAGAATCTAGAGACAGTGGTGAACTGTGAAGGTATTTGTCCTCACCCAAATGGCAACCCAGCAGGATTTTGTTTGAATTCCAGTCTTACTAATTTTATTTTTTTTCCAGTCCTAATTTTAGAAATCAGTCTTTTGCGGAAGGAAGAGCATGGATTGTTGAGTGAGGTGTGGGTCTGCGCCAGCCGCCATCCTGCATAGAGTTGTAGACATCTTCAGTGGTGATTTAGCTCTGCAGCGCAGCTCCTGCCTGGCAAGCTTGAGGTCATGAGTTCGATTCCTAGTACCAGAAAAAAAAAGTTTGGACATTAGAAAATGACAATAAAACAATAAGGAGCTACTATTAAAAAAAAAAGATGTTTATACCATCATTTTGCCCACACGGTTATTTTTATATCTGAATTAAGTTGAAGTACCATATAGCAATCGTAAATGATTATCTACATTTATATTCCTTACACCTGTGAATTTCAAAAGCACCAAGTTTAGCAGGGCATGTTGTATAGTAATTTATATAACATAACACCATTCATTTGTTGCTCAAATAATTAATATAAATTATTGATGCATACACATGTGTTATGAAATGTGCTTGAGAGTGACACACTTCGGGAGAGTGACTGCAAAGAACAGGACAGGAGAGTGGAGTAACCGTCAGCAAATTTTTACCATTTAGTAGCTTAAAAGAAGTGCCATAAAATGTCAAGATGTTCTAAATATGGTTCGTGCATAAGTGAGTATTTGTGGCATTATTTCTGTTATGTATGCTTGGAAATATTGCCAGAAAATACTTTTCAAGATTTGATCAGCATTTTATTTGCCTATCTGTTATCTATTGATTGATTGATTAATTTTTTTGATGTTGGAGAATTGAACCCAGGGCTTTTTTGCACATGTCAAATTCATACTCTACCACAGAGCTACATCCCTAGATCCCCACCTCGACCATTTTTTTTTTTTTTTTGCTTTTGTTAGTTTCTTTAAAAAAATCTGATTAAGATCAATTCATGTGAAAGTATTTTGTCAACTCAAATATTCAAAAATATTAGTGTAATTTATTGATATCTGCAACTCTTCAGAAATGTTTTGAAACTTTATTATGGAAAGGGCAAAAATTATGGAAATAATTTAGACAGCAGCATTGCTGGTGGTGTTAAAGATTTGAAAAGAATAATTTGTGTAGCGTGTGGGATTGTCCCAAACTGGAGTGGGCTTCTGTTAACCTTCACATTCCCTGCTCACCTGATGGCTGTAAAGATTCAAGTAAAGGTGTGTTGTAGTTTGGAGTTTTGAAGGAAGAACAGTTTAATACGGGACACTTAATCATAAGATGATTTTATATTTGTCACCTAAAGAGTCATATATGAAGAGTTCAGGAAATCTGTCCATACACTAAAGACCGAAGAATCCAGCTGAGGGCCTGGGACTCCTGCCTGAGTCCTGCTGAAGACAGAGCCTATAAAAATGCCTCCCACGAGGCCAAATTGAAGCCTAGAGCTCACAGCAATGTCCTGTGTAGCCGTGTTTCATGGCTTTGCACTGGGAAGGCCCAGAGGCCAGTGGTGGAAGCTAGGAAGTCTGTGCCAGTGGGATGAAGGGTCTGTGCTAGCAGGCTGAGGGATCTGAATTGGAGCCAGGAAGCAGTGCTCAAGGTAAGAGCCAGAGCTGCCCCCAAAAGTACCACAGCCATCTTTAGCACCAGTGAGGGCCCGAGCTCCTCTGATGAGGCAGCCGAGCTTCTATCAGGAAAACCAGCGCAACAAGCTTCTTGGGAGACTGAGCAATATACCATCTCCTTTGGAGCCAGGAGCCAGACAGGAGCCAGACAGTGATGCTCCAAGCCAGGGCCAGAGCTCCCCCACATGAACCTTAGCCATTCCCAGTGATACCGAGGTCCCAAGCTCCCTCCATGATGAGGACAGCCCAGTTCATTGGAAAAACCAGCATGAGAAGGTCCTCCAAGAGAACCATAGTGGTCCCAGGAAAACTGACAGCTCCAACAGCCCCAGAAGCTCCTAATCGCTTCTCTTCTCCAGTTCTGCCTCTGTTGCTGCTGGCAATCATCCTGCCCTGGCCCCACACCCCACCGCCATGCTTGGTCAGTTCAGCTGAGTGTTACAAGTTGACCACCAGTTGACACTCCACCACAAGGTGAGGGGGTTGTAGTGGAAGCGCTGGGCCATTTTTGTTTGTGTTACAGTGTATGGGTGTGCTGTATGGAAACAGTCCAGCTTGTTTTACCTTCGTGGCCCTTGAAGCATCTTAGACTCAGAGCTTGCACACAGCTTTGCCATTTTTTCTTGTCCTTTCTCTAGGCAGCATCAGCGCTACTGTTGAACCATTGAGGTGCATGGTGGTGTCTGAAAGTCATGGGACAGGAGACTCTTGGGGCTCCTTGGAGGGTCATTGTGTGCTTAATTACCTATCCCTTTAGGGAGTCCGTCCACACATCAGGGTCTTCCTGTAGTGAGTGCAGTAGGATCTGATCAGCATTCTCATTATAATAATCCTTGCCTAGGGGTTTGATAAAGGTCACAAATGTGATATTTATTCATGAGTATAGAGCAGAAACCAGTCCTGTAGATGTTCTTTCTGGCAGTGGGGAAGATTTGGGCTTTTAAGCCAAAGCACAGGACAAAGTTCTGTCCAGGGTAGGGTACAGAAATGTTGTTAATTAAGCCATGTTGACACAAATGATAAAATGTATCTAGCCAAGAGATTAAATGTCATTCATCCAGTATCAAAATCTCTTAGTTGTGAGTGTTTTATTGTCGGGAGTGAAATCCAGCTTAGCACTGTAGTAGCCCCTGGGACCTGAAGACAGCCCCCAGGACTGCCTCTGGTCTAATCTACCCCGTGCTGCTGTGGTGTGATTTCCCTCACAGAACCGATTTTGGGCCCCTTAATCATGTTTATTGCTCTTATCTCAGCTCTCAAACATCTCTAATCTTCCAGAAACATATATAATTATTTTTTAAGGGTCTGAATCGTGCCAGATGTAGCAAAGGATTGCTTCCTGGCTCTCCTGATCCTGAACCTTTTTATATCATGTTGTACCTCTTTGGAATAGGAATGAATCTCTGTCCTTTCCCAGCTGCAAGTGGCTCATGGATTTGTTTTCTCGTGTAAATATTATGGAGCTCCTCATATATGTACATATGAGGGTATATGTGTACATATGTGGGTATATATGTACGTATGTGGGTATATATGCTATATATTTTTTTTTCTGTCCTCCTTTCCAGCACTGGTAGTCAAACTCAGGACCTTCACACTGAACTACATCCCCAGCCCTTTTTTTGTTTGTTTTTTGTCTTGAGACATGATCATGTTGCGTTGCCCATACTGGGCTTAAACATTGTCCTCTGGCCCCAATCCCCCTGAGTGCTAGGATTGTAGGCACGAGCTGCCTCTCCGGGTTTGGTAGCTGGTGAGGGACTATGCTCACAGGCACACGTACGGAGAGAAGGGGCCTTGTCTTGCTTTACCTCAGAAGTATTACTTGACTTTGGTCAGGATTTAATAACAAACCTACAGAGCTCTATTTACTTCAGCCCCAGGATTTCTGTAGTTTGCTTCAACTGCAGCAAAGATTTACAGTGTCCTATGTTCGAATGGTGAAGAAATAAAGGAATAGTAGGATAGTAGGTTTAGAATATAAACAGTAGCAATGTAGTAATTTTTTTTTTTTTTTTTGGAATGTCTCACTCTGTTACTCAGACTGACACTGAATACATACACTGGAGTATTCCTCCTGCCTTAGCTTCCTGAATAGCTAGGGCTTCACACACCCATGAACACCCTCTGCTTTAATATGTGGTTCTAAACTAATGTCATCGGATAGACAGCATGCCCTAAGTTTGAAAGGCAAGGGAGTATCCCTCTGCTGTATTCCGAGCCCTGGACTTTGAACTTGACTTTCATGTGTGTGAACCTGTATCTGTATGAATCTGAGTGGTTTTGACTCCAGTCCTGCTCCTTTGCTGTGACAAGAAGCCTCAGATGTCCACAGACAATCTTCGTGGCAGAGCAAGCCTGAGCGTATTCTGAGATTCCGTGCAGACCTGATTGGTGCCTTAGGCAGCATCTGTAGCACTAATAAAATAATTTTTTATACCAAATAAAGGATTCCCTGTCTCCTGCCCTGAAAGGCCTTTAAAGGGGGAATGATGAAAGCCAGCGTAGAAGGGGAGCTCTAGAGTCAGGGAAGCTGTTTAATGTCCTTAGTCCTGTGACTTTGAGACTAGAAACTGGCATTTAGGGACAGACGCCTCTCCTGGCTTACAGAGTGTCCAGGGGGCTGGCATGTCAGTCTGCTGACCCCACTGAATTGTAGCAGAGGTGCAGCTGCTGTCACCCTCTAGGTTGTCACTTGTTTTCCCACCTTCTTGCAAGGAGTGGTCTTGGATTGATATCCCTGACAATGAAAACCAAGCCTAGCTGTGCCTGAAGCTAAAACGCACCTTTGCACTCCCTGCAGTCTGGTAGCTCTGCATGGCTGTCTCCCACAGCACCTTTTCTCATCGACGGTGTAAATGTTTGTGTGGATTTTCCCACTCAGGCGGGCAAGGCTACAAGCTAGATTTTGTTTCCTTGTATTTCTCTTGTCGGCGTAGAAGTCTTTAAAGATATAAAGATGACTCTTAAAGTGAGCACATGTCAAAGATTGATGTAACTCATTTCTGAGAATCCAACAGGAAGATAAACTGGTCCAAGAACATCTAAGGAACTGTGGGTATGGACACTGTAATAATTGGAATATATTTTGGAAGAAGATTGCTAGGTTAGATACAAAACTGGGTAATGTCCAGAAGGGCAGTAAAACAGTAATATTTGGGGACCCTAGTTTTTACCAACCAGAGAACGCCTATACATATATATAAAACTCTGGGTTAATACATAACTAACTTCACATCTCAGTCTAATGAGTGGGGGGAAAAAAAAATCACAAGTCAAGCGCAGGTGTCTTTCCTGCAAAATTAAGGAGCCCTTGGGTGTGTTGCCATGGGCGCCAGGGTCCCAGTTGAGTTTCCAGGTTCATGCATGCGAGGAACAAAAATTGGATGTGGCTTGTGATGGTGAGGATGAACCAGCCAAGTTTAATGATGCTGAATTAGTGGTGGTCCTCACAATGCCCGGACTCGCGCTGGCAGGAAGGCAGACGGCATGAGCACTGTATGGGTTAAGTAGAAGAATTTAGCATGTTGCACAGGGCCAGGGCGGGCTCCCTCTGGGGCTCTCAGCATGACTGACAGTGTGAGTGTTGGGGTACCGAGTGAGGTCAGCTGCGTCTGCAGTGCAGGCCCTTCCCACAGTTCCTGCTGTCGTAAGTGGATGTATGAGGTTCAGCTACAAGAACCTTTAATGAGCTCTTAAGAGAAAATGGTTATTATAAGTCATGCTAGAGTCTGCCAGGTGTGTGTCTTGTTTTGAGATTTTGGAATCTTCCAAGATGGGCTCAGGGGTCGCTGTCTTTATCTCTGCCTCCTGATAGTAGGCCTTAGCAGAGAGGTTGGGGAAGTTGCCCAGGTTCAGGTAGGTAGAAGGGAGGGTGGTCTCATAGCCCTGATTATATTATCGCTATTAAGTGTACCTACTAGGTAGTATTCTAGTTTGACATAGAAAGGACATGTTGCCTTCCATTTGCCTTATTTCCAGATGGTGCCTAATATTTTCTGATATCTTTAGAATCTTTGTATGTATGTATGTATATATTATTTATTTATAGAATCTTTGTATTTAGCCTAGCAGCAAATGCATTCCTTCACTTGTTCATTTTTAAAATAAGTAAACAAATACCAGTTTTGTCCCAAAGAGTAGAGTAGGAACCAGAGACACGTAACTGCTGTGACAGAGGGCCCTTGCTCTCAGAGGCCCACTCCTTTAACACCAGAAAAGAGAGGCAGGTGGGCAGGGGTTCTCTTCAGGAGAGGTAAGGAGAATCATCCTTTGGTTTGAGGGTTTAAAAGGATGGGATACAGGAAGGTGGAGAGATAGCTTGGTGGTCTAAGTGCCTGCCCAGCAAGCGCAAGGTCCCGAGTTCAGTCTCTGGTACTGCTTGCCATGCTGCCCCCAGAACCCTAGGCATGCTGTGGTGGCTACCAAAACTGGGTATGGTGGCGCATGCCTGTAATCCCAGTGCTAGACAGTGAGTCCGAGCTGTGTAGTGGGACCATGTATCAATTAAAAAATAAAAGTATGGCATACAATGCAAATGTCTCAGAGAATGACCACCAGAGCCAGGACCTTTGGACAGGAAACCTGATTGTCATTTATTTGTAATCCTATGTCATCTGTAGTTCTTTGCTGATAGAATTTCACAGGACCAAGTGTTGGCCAGAAGGCCTGGCCGGGTGCGCCTGGCCAGCAGTACCAGGTTCCCTGGGCTTGGTTGACTCCATGGGTACTGTTGTACTCATTTCTGGTTTAATGGGTTTGCAAAGTAAGCTTCAGCACCTCCTGTGGCAAAGATGTGCTGGGAAGTCCGCCTTTCTCAAGAAGGGTTTTGGTAAATGGCAGCTCAGATTTTTTTGGCTTCCGGCCCAGTTTTTTTTTGGCGTTTTTCCCCTTTTTTGTTTTTTTTTTTTGCGTTTATCAGTTAAATTTAATCTTCCATTTAAAAAAATAATGAGGAAGGTGGTAGCTGAGATTTATCACAGAACCAGAACTCACTGAGCTGGCAGGAGCCTTGGAGAGCTAACTTCTCCCACCTCTGGCTGTTCTTTGGAGAAACTGGTACAGAATAGCCGATGAGTAATATTTCTTATCATAATGAGCCCCCCCATCACCACTGGACTTTTGTCTAGTGTTGAATTTCTTTGCTTGTAATGGTGATTCTCACCTGGATCAAATAATATGCAGATCCTTCAGAGAGAGCAAAATATGCTTTGGCTTGTGTTTGTGTTTTTGGATTGCTTTGTAGTAAAGCATTTTGCTACAGAAATGTGAGTGATTCTGAAAGACCTTAAAAGGAAAGCCAAACCTTTGGAGATCATCCTGCCTCCAGGTCATTGCAGTGGATATACTTACAGATAGTGCTTCATGTAAGTCTATAATTGGAAGTTGTATATGCATGTATCCTTATGATGCAAGTGAGGAATTTTCCTGACAATTGTTTTTTCCACATTCTCAAAAAAGCCCAATTCTCAAGTCATTTTAAATGCAAAGAGGAAGTAACTTCCAACTTGTGTATCTTACATGTACTACTTTATTCCTGGTAACATAGCTTGAATCAGTCCTCCCTCCCTCCCTCCCTCCCTCCCTCCCTCCCTCCTTCCCTCCCTCCCTTGTTCTCTCTGTCTCTGTCTCTGTGTCTGTCTGTCTCTCTCGCTCTTTCTTTCTTTCTTTCTTTCTTTCTTTCTTTCTTTCTTTCTTTCTTAGACATATTTTCACTCTGTTACCTATGCTTTCCATGAACTCATGATTCTCCTGCCTCAGCTTCTCAGGTAGTGGGGATTGAATTTAAACTTCTGATCTTTTTAAATTTAATTATCAGTAAGAAGAGAAGTTTTGACTTGGAACCAGCAGATGAGGTTCCCTCAGAGGGAGGGCAGGCTGGCAGCGCTGGTCGTGCCATCTCGTGAGGGTCTCCTGCTGGTTATCAGCCCCATGGCCCTGGTTGCAGAGAGCTGCTCCCTGAGCCTAGGCTCTTGCTGGACAGACACGCAGAGACTCCTGTGGATGACAGGCAGGGTTGAGTCTGGAGGGCTGCCCAAGGCCGAACAGCTGGAGCTGGCCTCCTTTCCTCTGCCTGACTGCTCTTCCTGCTCCTTCTTTTACTCGAGTTGATCTCCTAATCAACGCCTCCCACCCCAACTACATTCAGCCGCTGCTTCTGAGGATGCCAGCTGGCCGACACATTCTGTGGCTGTTGGCTGTGGCTGCAGTGGTCCAGCAGCTCTCGGGCAGCAGGAAGTCCTGTGGATCCCCTCTTGCTGGCGGGGCCCTGGGTGGCTGTGAGCCCTAGTGTGCTGAGGAACCCCCAGTCTGTCCCTCTTCTCCAGTGAGCTCCCCTCCTCCTCTCCCCCATGACAGGTTCTACACTCAAGCTTTGGCCGTGGGCCAGGTGCCACAGCTTACTGCTTTGTGGTTTTTTTTCGAGGAAGGTTAAAAAGGATTCCTTACTGTGGGCATTCTTTGCAATGAAACCTTATTTTAATTGTTTATGACATTAATCAATTAAAGATTTATCTGCTGTGGGAGAGATTTCTTATGAGCATCCAAAGCTCTTGCCTGTCAAGGAAAGACTTTTAAGTTTCATTTTGCTTACAGGAGGTAGCGGGTCTTTGCTGCTCTCTGTGCCAACTCCCCACATGATGATGAGAGTGTCCCCTCAAGTCCTCTTTGGGCACAGCCTTTCTGACCGCTTTTTAACTTCCAGCAGAAATTATAATCTCACACAAAGCCGACAAAGGGAGATGGAGATGGGAGCGTGAAGGCGGCCTTTTTGGGGTCAGCTGGGTCCACATGGGGGACGTCTGTAGACCTTACACACCTGTATCTTCTGAGTGTGCCTTTGGAGGCACTGGCTTCATGGCTGTTGATACTGGCCACTCCAGTGTTGGTGACAGTCAACGTCAGCACAGTCACATTGCTCCATCTTCCCTTGGAACACTCCTTTCTCTGTATTAAGTACCCTGTAAGTGAAGAGAGAACTCCCTGCCTCCCTTTGTTAAAGATTTTTCTGTTTTTCACCTTCAGCCTTTACCAGCCACGGCTGAGTGGGTGTTAGGGCTGCTAGGAAGGCCTGCCCAGAGGGTTAACTGTTGCTTCTAGCCAGTTCTTTCTGTGTGTTTATGGGGTGGGGGCAGGTTGGAGACTTCTTTGGAATTGTGCTGCCTCAGTAATCCAGCTGCTCTGCACAGAGGATCTGCCGCGTGGCCAGCACGTTAGTAGGACTTTCAGAGTAAGGTCTGAGAGCAGTCCCTATAAATGCAGAATTCGAAATCCTCGCTTGCTTAATGGATGTTTTTGAAGGCTATAGGAAAGTTAGTTTTTTATGAAAGGACAGGCTGGATGACAAGATACTACTGAATTAGTCTTTATTCTATAGAAAGTAATAGGTGAAGACTTGAGACCAGAGAAATTATTCAGCTTTTCATTTTGTGTTCAGTTTTCTCAGTAGGGGAAGAAAGGTCTATAAAGGCGTTCATCTGTGTCCACTTTTTATTAGCACGTGTGTGTGTGTGTGTGTGTGTGTGTGTCCACTTTTTAAATGCTGAAGTCTTGCCACTAAGTTTGCCTGGGGGAAGAGAACTCATGAGTAGATAATCTACTACCGAGTCAGGAAGCCTTCAGCAGGTGTTCAGCTCACAGTCTTCCTTTTGGGTGTTGGAAGGTGGGAAGAAGAGGAGAAGCTACTTGAGGACGTTTTGCAGAAGCAGCCATGCCTGGCTTAAGTCCCACTGTCGTGCTACCTGTCAGTGCTTTGCCTTTTTTTCAACCCCTTATCCACCAATAGGTTGGTGTGAAAGGGAAATGTATTAGTCCGCGTTCTGTAA
Organism: Octodon degus; assembly: GCF_000260255.1. Classification (NCBI taxonomy): domain Eukaryota; kingdom Metazoa; phylum Chordata; class Mammalia; order Rodentia; family Octodontidae; genus Octodon; species Octodon degus. The sequence continues at coordinate 7,755,910 of NW_004524704.1, read as the reverse complement.
CTGTGACGAAGTACCAGAGGTAATCGCCTTATCAGGAAGGAAGGGTCTGTCTTGGCTCATGGCTTCAGTCCCCTGTTGCTCTGGGGCTGTGCTGGCGCAATGCATCATGGTGGAGCAGATGGTGGGGGAGCCCTCCTCACCTCACCATGGACAGGAAACTAAGAGAGACAGGAGAGGGTCAATGCTCAATGTCCCCTTCAAGGCCATTCCCCGTTTGACTGAGGTTCCATCACCTGCTAATGCACTCCCAGTTGGTGACCAAGCTTTTAACACATGGCCCTCGGAGGGACATCTGGCTCCAAATTGTAACAGGACCCAATTTATTTGGCAACTCCCAATTCCCCACAGCATGCATCTTTTTCCCTTTCAAGTTTTAATGTGAAAGGATCCCTATCAGAATTTCGAGAAGGCAGCTTCGGCGGAGAAGGTGTGCAGAGCGCAGGCGTCCGTCTGGAATGCTTGCTGGTGAGCTCAGTCGGGTCCACAGCGCCCAGTCTGAACAGTTACATGTCACACAGCCGTTACTGTAGTTCTTAATAATGACACATCAGGTAGGGGTTTGATGCTGTTTTCTTGAGCAAACCATTTAAGAAGCCACAGGATCTGTGTTATGTGTGTTATGTAGATGTGGTCATGTTATATAGTGTGTGTCATATGTGTGGATGTTTATACAGTGTTTGAGTGCACATACATAGTGTGTATATGAATAATGGCAGACAAGCAAGCTCTGTGTGGAGGACAGTGTGATGGCCAGCGAGTGTCTTGGACACGGGGGGATGTATTGGCTTGGGAGGGATGGGCTCAGAGTAGACCTGGAATGGCCCACACGGAGTGACAGATGCCATGAAAACATGTGCTCAGGCTTGCCGACAGGTAGTAGTTGGAATTATGACCTAAACAGTTATAGGGACTCTTAAAGCTATGTTTAGAATCATCTAAATTTCCATGAAGGTAATCAGGTACAAGGCAAAATAATGCATATGATAATCTGGGAATCCATTGTATCGCCTAAGTTAGAAAAGTAAGAAAATGTAAGTATCCAGCCAAAACCATTGTGAGACCCTTAGGGCCCCGACTAACCTCAATCCCTTCGTTGTATGGATGTGGAGAAGGCTGACATTTTGCCCTTATCCCACTCTCTGCCCTTCTCTTTCATGCATTCACCTGTAAATATACTGTATATTAATTACTCATGTAGGCAGGTGTTATTTGAAAACTTGGAAACAGATGATGAACAACCTTTTGCCCTCAACTCTCAAAGCAAATTCAGAATTCTGAATAATAAAATCAGGTTCTGTGAGAGTGCTTAAAGTACATAATCCATGGGATTCCTAAGGCAGTGTTTAGAGCCTCAAGGACCAGTGAGAGGAGGTGGCCACACCAGGAAAGGAGAGAGAGAGCACTCCAAGCAGAAGACGTGTACAAAGGCGATGACCTGGAGGAATGAGTTTAACTAGGGGCAAGTGAATGGGGAAGTGTAGGTGGGACTGGGAGGAAACAGGCTGGCTTAAGCCCTCTTGCACTAACTGGGATGTGGGAGGGTATCCCGAGGGCAGTGTCTGCTGAAAAGGTTCTAAGGGAAGGAGTGATGTGAGGATTAGAAGACTACCCAGCTGCAGAGTTGGAGCAGCTTGAATACACCCAGAAGGCAGGAGAGAGACCAGGTTATCCTGTCCTGGAGTCAGAGCAGCAATCATGGAGACCACAGGACGGATCCAAGCGATAATTAGAAGGCAAAATTGAGCGGAGTTGATACTTTGCTGTGGGTGGTAAAGCAGAGGCAGAACCCAAGATGATAGCCTGGTTTCTGTCTGGAGCACCAGAATACACGGAGGAGACATTTTTAGAGCAGAGATAGAACATGCCCAGGGTAGTGCATGTCAGGACATAGAGTTTGGCATCGGTCCTGCTGGGTTGGCAGTGTCTGGGGGGACATCCAAGCAATGCTATTGACTGTCACACTACCTTTGCCATTAGGTGTCCGACCTCTAGAGCTAGAGAGTGTAGGATGTCAGAGCTGAGGGGCCTGGTGGTTTGGCAAGGGATTTCTCACTGTACACTCAAGCAAAAAGCACAGAGATGGGTCAGCTGGCTTAGGGCCATGAAGCCATCTACTGCTTCAGATGGCACCTGTACCTAGGATACCACGTCAGTCTAGGAGTGTTTCTATTCCTTATACGGGTTGAGGTCTCTGAAATAGAAATAGATCTGTGTTGCCTTATTGCTCCTCTCTTGGTAGAGCTGCTGACAGTGAGGTGTGGGCTGCAAATCCATGTGGGGACTGTGCCCCATTTGCATCTCATTTGATTCCATCTGCCTTGTTTTAACATGATTATGGCAAGTTTTTAGGCAAATGGTTGCTTAACACAGTGGAAAGTTTTAATTACTCTTTAATAGCTATGTTCAGAGGGAAAGTCAACTTTAATGGTTTATCATTCGGTTGTCTTGAAAAAGTTTTTAGTATTCCTTTTATGTACACATAAAAATATAAATGCATACTTTTTCACATTTCCCTTTTTGTTTCAGTAGTAAAAAATATTTTTTGAGCATTATTACTGTATAAACATAGCAAACTTAATGAAAAATTAAAATTTAAACATCCACCCACAGTCTTCCCATAACAATAGCAACAAACATCCAAGCTTTATTTCTTGCAGTCTTGTCTCCAGCACATCCATATAGTAATCCTAGTTTACATTTTTTTCTCTAACTTTTTCCTTTCATCACCCAGTCTTACCCTACTGCTCATCTATCCATGCAGCCATTCAGCGATTCGTCAGACATATGGGGATCTTCTGAACGCAAGGACCCTTGCAGGGGATGAAGGATTGTGGGAAGTAGCACTGGACCTCAAGAGGCTGATGTTGGCCAGGGAAGTGGCTGCTTGCGCAAGAAGTTTAATGGAAAAAAAGTGTTGTAAATTTTATTTTTGTAATAAACATGGCACAGCATGCTCTTCTTACATTGCAAATGGAAGTTTGCTGCCTCTTTGTTGTTAAACATTGTGCCCCTTGGCGGCTCTGTGGCACCCCGGTGAAGACAATTGGAAGAGGGTTTTCCCCAGGGACCATTGGCAAAGATACAAACAGGAAAATGTATGCAGGGAAACCAGTAGGCCAGTGCACCTTCAGCATTAGGAAGCTGCCCAGGAAGGGCAGGGGAGGGAGAGGCTCCCGGAGCCCGGAAGGGCTTCATTTCGTAGAGATGGACACAGCATCATCCCAAGTGGCCCTGACAAGGAGTTGGGAGAATAAGTGCCTGAGCTCAGGTTCTTCTCTTCCTGAGATTTCTCTGGGCTCTTCTCTAGCTAGCCTGTTGCAGAAACCAGAAGGCAGGAGAGTCTATGGGTGCCGTTCACCCAGTTCAGCTCTCCAGGACACCAAGTGGGGTGAAACTGAGTCGGATGGGCAAACAGGTGACACAGAGAGGCCACATAATGTTATTTTTAGGTGTGTTTTGACAGAAAGCACTAGAGAGACAACTTTACCATATAGCATCATGAAACAAGTGATGGAGGGCTAGAGTTGGGAAGCTGGGATTGAATGGGATCATTCTGTTGGGTCAGTTTTGATATTGATGGCTACATTGTGCTTAGCTTTCACTGTAAGTGGGTGAAGTTTCCTTAGAGCATCTGTATAAGGCTTAACATGTGTCCCAGGCATTAGTAGTTTAAGTTAGGGATTTGGGGAACTGACCTCAGTTCTAGCTCTGGCTCTGATCTGTTTGTTCAGTCATTTATGTAATAAATGTCTCTTTCTGATCTTGAAATACACCTGCTTTTTAAGAGGGAAACTCTTTGTGTACATCTCGGTGAGTTTTTATAATGTACGCACCTGTGGAATACCGTCCAGCTCTCCAGATCTAGGTGTGGAAATTCCTGGTGCTTCTTCCATGCACTAGCACTGTGGAGGAGATTACGTATATGGTCTGGCTCCCTCCCTCCTTCCCGTGCCTAAGAGTCTTTCGTGTTGTTTCAATATCACAATAAATCATTATTTTTCTTTCCTCGCATCGACATAGGGGATTTTTTTTGTGGGGGGAGGGAATTACTTTTCTTGAATCCTGAGAAATAAAGATATTGTAACTTTCCTGTGAGCATCAAAGCCTCAAAGGCAGTGCACAAACATGATTGGGTCAAAGGAATTCATGGCCGCCCAGCGGAGAGCAAGCATGGTTTCTCAGAGTGGAAGATTGAAATCGATGTTTCGAGGCACTGGGACATGCACAGCTGAAGAAGTGGTGATAGTCTTGCTGGTCAGTGTTGCTTATTGCTCTCGTTTTGCTGCAAACCATTGCTCGGGGTCCTCTCTACTGCTGCTTGCAAACAAAACGTTCTTGCAAAGGAAACAACCACTGATACATTTTTATACATGTATTTTATTTATATGTTTATGTATTTATTAATGTATTTGGTTGTTGCAGGGTCTCACTGTGCAGCTTGGACTTGTGATGATCCTCCTGTTTTCAGCCTCCCCAGTGCTGGGATTACACCCACCACCCCTGGATTTTGTGCTCAGCCCGCCCTGGGGGTGGGGCTGGTGTGGCATGTGGTGCTGGGGATTGAACCAGGGTCTCTGTGCTTGCCTAAGCTTGCCTAAGCAGGCAATTTAGTCTGCTGAACTATCTCAACAGCCCTTGTACATATATTTTAAACAAATTCTATGAATGATGGGCCAATAAATGGCAAGTGTTAGAAATTAAAGTATTAGAAACTGAAGAAGTTCTTAAGGCAGTCTGATGTGATTCTGAGCAGTGCTGTTAATCTTGCTAGGAGATCTTCACGTTGTGTTATTTGACTGTTACCTAGCAGTGAACGCTAGCGTTTTTCATGTTATGATACAGATGCTTTTCAAATTATGGTGGCAATGTGCTCATAAAGCCATCTGTCGTAGTTTGGGGTTTTGCAAGGGGAACAGTAACAGGACACATATTTTATAAGATTATTTTATAGTGAATCACCCAAATAATCATATAAAAAGAGTGTAGAAATCTGCCCACACACTAAAGACCAAAGAGTCCAGCTGAGGCCAAGATCCCACAGCAGTGTTCTCTGCTGAAGACCGAGAGCCCATAACAGTGCCTCCCTCGAGGCCACCTGGAGGGAGGCCTAGAGCTGGTCTTATGGCCCCCTGGGCTTTGCTGCTGATATCTGTCCATGTCCAGGATTTGAAGAGAGTATTGTACTGCATATTATTTACCTGGGGGGAAAAATCAAAATTTGAAAGTGCAATTCTCTGTCTCTGTCTGTGTCTGTCTGTCTCTCCCTCCTCTTTCCCCTTCCCTCCCCTCCCTTTCCCCCTCCCCCTGCACTTCTCCCTCCCCCCTCTCTCTGTTGGTGCTGGGCAGCAAACCCAGGGTAGTGATCTACCACCAATCTGCATCTCCAGCCTCTTCTATGGTTTTAGTTTGATGGAGGGTCTCACCGAGTTGCTCAGGCATGACTTGAACTTGTGACCCACTTGCCTCATCCTTGCAGAGTGCTGAGAGCAGCCTGCACTGTCGTGCCCAGCTCCATTTCTATTGAATGCGTGTAGCTTTCACACTGTCACAAAGTTGAAAAATTACAACTCAAGCCATCCCAAGTCAGAGACCATCAGCTTTGGCATTAAGATGCGGATCTCTGTAAAGATATGAATGGTAATTATTTTTAAAATTCACTGTGTAGTGTTTTTCTTAGATATTCTACTGAGCAAAGAAATGAAGAATGATATTTTTTTCCATTTTTCTGATTCTGAATTCCAAAGATGGTCATGTGTCAAAGAGTTGGAAATCCCAGTGCTGTATAATAGCCAGTGTATGGATATATATTTGTAGGTCTATTTTGCTTTTTCTTCTTTGGCTACTGGTAGATGAACTCAGGGTCTCACACGGCTGAGCACAGGTGGTGCCCATGGTCCATGCCCCAGGGCCCTGTTCTATGCTGGTGGGTCCTCTGGGTGTTTGCATTTGGCATTGTTAGGAACACTGCTGTGAGCAGTCTCACACCTATCTTGGTGGGTACAACTACTGGTTTCCACCAGGGGTTGATCAGTCTTTGCATATCACCTGTCACTCTAGCAAGTCTCCATTTAGTATCTGAAGTGACACACTCGCCTATTATTAGGTATTACCCAGATTTAATATCAAACCAACAGTAATTGGATGTAGAGTGAGCTTTCTGCTGTGGCCATTGTGAGGGTGCAGGGCCGTCTGTGGGGACAGGTGTGGTGGTTCATTTTGAAGTTCTTGGAGGAGGAATGCACAAGCACCCCGAAATGCCGGCATTACAGGGGGTGTCTGGGTGAGAGGGGTGCAGCTCTGTGGGTTTCTTGCGTGCACGGTGTGTCTTCAATACCTGCAGATTTCAGTTTTGGTACTTGGCCGAGCGTTGTCAAATTTGGGACCTGTCTGGATTCTGGTACTGGAGGGCTGATAAGTCATTTACGTTAATCCTCAGAAGGGAAGAGAGAGGAGAGGTCAGCACCTAATGGGACCGCTAATAGCTGTGTGCACGCACGTGTGTGTGTGTGTGTGCGTGTGTGTGTGTGAATGTGTGTATGTATCTGAATGTCTAGAAGAATGAAACTTTGGCTGTGACCTCTGCTTTTAAAAGACATAGGGCAGGGTCTTTACTGCTGCCCCGCTCTTGATTTTTCCATTGTTTTGTTCTATTTTGGTCTCCCAGTGGGAGAGGGGCTTCGTACAAAGATGAGCCCAGGGAGGAGGGGAGCCTGATTCTACTCCTTGATTTTAGGGTCCCCTTAGGAGATACTCCTTTGTCCATGACTCTTTTTCTCTGTATGTAGCTATAAAATCAGAGCTTTTGATCCTGAGGCCTGGAGGGGAGTGCAGGAAGGAAACAGTGAGCTCTTTTTAGCTTGTGAAACATTTTGCTTTGTCTCTCTATAACTATTTATTTATTTATTTATTATCTGCCTTGGGTCTACTTTGGAAACAAGTAGGGCCCTATATCTCACGTGTAAGTGCATTTTCCTTCATCCAATTCCAAACAGCTGGAAACCTAGGCCAGGGCGATTTCTGTACCTCAGCTTCATGAGAGACAAATTCAGGTCACGATTATAGAAAAGTGAGTAAAATGTTTAAGTTACGTGAAAAGGTTGGGCCTGCTTTGCCTCTGCCAGCCCCAGTGGTGGTTACGTTGTGTCTCAGTACTGTATTTAGGACTCAGGGGCACTCCTGTGTAGTAAGGTACCTTCTGTACCAGCCAGGAGAGTCTTAAGTCAGTGATAGTGAACCTGTGAGGGACTTGTACCCACACTGTGCCCACACTGTAACCCAAATAAAAAAAAAACCTGACTTATTTATCTCAGAGTGCCAATACCATGGTTAAATCCGAATGTCCAATGTTTGCCTGCTGGAGCGCTGCTGGGTGACTTGGCTTGCCTGCCGACAGAGAGGGCGCCGTGTGCCCACGGTGGTATGTGTGCCACGGGTTTGCCACCGCTGGTCTAAGCCATTGTTCTGCTTATACAGTTCGTCCTAAACATATCAGTCAGGCCTTTGTGTCTGTTGTGGTTTAGATGTAGTGTTCCCCAAAGCCTCATGTTTTCAGCTGTGGGCTTATGGGGGCACTGTAGCTAACTGGCTATGAGGAGGTGGGATCGAGTTGGAGATGGGTAAGTGGGGATGTGGCCTAGTGTGGTGTCTCTCCCTGCCCAGCCTCTGCCTGCCCTCTGTTTCCTGGCTGCCATGCTGGGAGCAGATTTCCTCCACCCTAGTGCTACCGTGTCATCGCTGCCTTGGAGCCAGCCAACAAAGACTAAAGCTGTGACTTATACTAAACTTCTCTTACAAGTGCTGGGTGTGGGGTGTGTTGTCCTATTGATGGAGAAAGTGACTACGACAGACTTCGGTATTTGAGAAGTTGGGTCCTCGTTGTGACTGCACTTGACCAGATGATTTGGAAGCCTTTGGATCTGGTTTGCAGGAGGAGCTTGGAAAGGTTTGGAGAGCTGGCTAAAGAAGTGCTGGAATACTGTAAGCTGAGCTCAACAGCTTAGAAGTCCATAGAAAGCAAGCAGTAAAGACCAGGCTCAGTAGGTTTCAGGTGGGAACTGGGACTCCATTGGCAGTTGAGCTTGAGATCATATGTGTTAACACTTTGGCACAAAATTTGTCTACATTTTGCCCACATCCTGAGATTTTGCAGGACATGGAGATCAATTTATTTTCCTCTGGGAATTGCTCTGTGAGGCGTTAATATATTGTGAAGGCAGTAACTGCCCTGTTTCCTTCTGTTTGAGTCCTTTTGCTAGCTCAGTTCAGTAGATTGTAGACAGTGTTGATGGCTGCCCAAGAGTGGCATTTTTATTACTGATCTATCAGCAACAGGTTTGTTGCTTTGGCCTGCTCAGACTGGAATAGTGTTACTGACAACCTCCGAGGCAGATACCTTCCTTCTGATGGGACTGGTTGTGGCCCCAAGCGCAAGGTGAGATCAAGTGGCAGTTGATTGGGGTGGGGGGAGATTGTAGAGCAGAGGTGCTAAAAGAGAGTGAAACTAGCAATTTTCAGGCTTTGTGTTACTATGATAAAATACCTGAGATAAACAGAGAGTAGAAAAGGTTTATTTAGGCTCACAGTTTTGGTGGTTCAGTGCATGGTTATTGGATTGCCTTCTTTTGTCCTATGGTGAGGCAGATCATTGTGGTGGAGGAAACCTTCACCTCATGGCCCCTGGGGGAGGAAAAGGCCAGGGTCCCTAGTTTCCTTTTCAAGGCCCTACCTCCAGTGACCTAACTTACTCCCACTAGGCCTAGCCTCTTAAAAGTTCTGCCATTTTTGAATAGTACCATGTGCTGTGGATTGAAGTCTTCACATTAGGGTAGTATAGGGAGGTGGAGTATCTAAGATCCAAGCCACAACAAAGCGCCGTCCTAGATCCCATTTAACTTATCAGTTGTTGCAGGAAAACTACCTTAAAAATGTAGTGACTTGAAGTATTTAATGATTCTGTGAATAAGGAATTCAGACAGGGCAGAGGGGAAGGGCAGTAATTGCTCTGTGATTTCTAAACTTTAGCTGGGAGCTGATCAGATATAGTCTTCCCTTCCCACCCCCAGCTTGTAGTTTAGCTTTTCTTATTAGACTTCTTTACAGGAACTGTCAGAGCTTCCAGAGAGAACCCTTCAAGAGATACATAAAAGCTGCCAGTTTCTGAAGCCTTGTGCCTGAAAGCCACCAAAGCCTCACTTCTGTGCTTTCCTGTGGGCCATGTGGTTATAGAGCCTGCTTAGGCGCAAGGGCGTAGGATTTAGCCTCTCCCTCTTGATGAAAGAGTATCAGAGAATCTTCTGCTGCCATTGACCTACCTCAGTCACCTGGACTTCTACTCTTGTGTGCTCACCTCTGACTAAAGCAATGCTTGGTCCAGTGTGTTTACAGCCCTCTGTGCAGAAGTACAATGAAAACAACCAGCACAAAACCTCATACCTCATCAACCAGAAACTTTCTCTCATTACCTCTTGAAACCTCCTCCTTTTGCTCTGTATCAATAAGCCTTGGGGGCCCAGAGCAGATGAGTGGGCGGCGATTCTTTTTTTTTTCATTGCACATAAGATGCTGACAAAATGCTGCCTGTCAGCTTGGAGGGAGCTGTTTTGCGTCAGCCTCAGGCTGCTTGGCTCTGCAGGGACCCTTTCCTCAGCCGAGAGCAAAGAGGGAGAGCCTGCCTTGACTGCATTGTACGGTGCCCCCTTGCTTGTTGAACTTTTTTTAAAAACTAATTTTATTGAGAAACAAATAGCAATGAGACAGTTTCAAAACTGATTAGTGGGACAGTTTCAATAATTAATACATTGCATATTGTCTTCATAGTGGTTATTCATAGTACAAGATGCAGACATGATATCCTGTCCAAACACCATCAGTACAAATCTTTCTTCTCATTGAATTAAGAGAAAGTAGCTGTGTATCTATCCTACTTTAGACACAAAATGGTCCTTCCTTTGTATCCCCTTTCCGTTGTGCACTCATATTCAACAGAGAGGACCAAGGCCCTGCTGCTGGATGGCTGAGTTACCTCTTCTGCCGCCCGGTGCTTTTCCTATCAATTAGTGGGCTGCCGAAGCATTTCTACTTGAAAGTCATTTCACAACCTAATGTTGCAGTGTTTTCTGAGTTGATTATTTACCTCCAGCCTGCTTTATACCGTCTGGTGTCCGTGCATTCATGAGAGGGAGAGCGATGAGAGAGAGAAAGGGGAAGGAAGCAGCTTTCCCAGTGCTTCCTCCATTCCCTCTCTCCTCTGGAGGAAAGAAAATTGCAGCCTCTCTGCACGTAAGACTTGATGTCCATTTCCACCTGAAGCGGGGGAAGAGGGGCGCCCAGCGGGCACGGTAGCGCAGAGAACCCGTGATCTCTCCCGAGTGAGAGCTTGTTTCTTTCCTGAGTTGTCTAATACCTGATGTGAGGACAGATTGTTTTTACATCCTTATGTTTCATGTGATCATGCCTCAAAAACAAGCACTGTCTTCCCCGACAGGCACGACAATTAAGTTAATGTAGCATTCATTTATGGCCTCGTGCACCTGGAAAAGAATAAATTACTCTTCGGAATTGAACGTGCGTGTGTGTGCACGCAGACACACTAAGGCGCATCGTGCCTTTAACGTTATAGAGTGCTGCAAATCTATAAAAAGGAGACCTCTAAAACTCATATTCTGGGCTAAGGAGCGAGTTGAAGTCAGGGGATTCAGAGTTTTTATTTTTATTTTTTATTTTTTTTGCATTAATTCCCTTCTTAATCAGAGAAAGATCTTCCAGCCAGAAGCTACAATCTAATTGATATCCTTCTGGTCTTTTAAATCCTAGCAAATTAGAGAAACTGTGCCAGTAATCGTTTCTTTTTCTTTCTTTCTTTTTTTCCCCCAAGAAGAGTGTGATTTCTTTTATATTTGTACATTGCCATTTCAGTCTGTATTTTAAGTTTGCAGTTGCTTTCTTAACTGGAACATTTGGGGAGAAATTCTCAACCTCAGAAGTGGACACTTAGGTTAATATAAAGATGTTTGAGAAAAAGTTCATTGGTGCAGACAGGTCAACTGTTCTGCTTTTGGTTTCTGATAAATCCGTTTCTGATAAGTCTGTCTCAGCATTATCTTTGGAGCCATCAACTTCTTAAAGGGGGCGGGAGTAGACAGTCAGGTACTGGACGTAGGCAGACAGTGACAGTGGGAGTTCGGGGAAGCCTCAGAGGGGCTGGTGGGCCAGTTCTGCTCCCTGCGCTTCAGCGCAGCATGTGCACCTCCAACTGCAGCTCCTACTTTTTCCTTCAATGCAGAGGTGTGGTTCTCTCGGCCAGGTGCAGGAGGTGTCTCTTGAGGGAAGTAGGACTTGCTCTTTCTGTCCCTCCTGTGGCAGTCTCGCTTATATAACCTGAATGATTTTTACTACTGCTTCAATCATCCACAGTGTGCAATCCTAGATACTTTTTACAGGCTTCCAAAGAAAATTAAGCAGAAATGTAAAGGCAGGCAGCTTCTGGGGTTCAGGAGACTCGGTGCTTTCTTGAGTACGCCTCTTACTTATGGGTCTCCCAAGCGTGGGGATGCCTTCTAGCCTCATTGATGCCTCTCAGCTTCCTCTGTCACTGTGGGAATAAAACCCAGGGACTCGGGAGAGTGCTTTGGATGGAGGGAGGCGTGCTACGCAAGACATTAGCTAATTACGTGCTAAGAATGTGCACGGCTGGCAAGTGTGGCACGCTGACATCCTCATGCCCCGCCACTGAGGGGAAGCAGCTGTGATCTGTGTTTCTGCTGCTCCTTCTCCATATGCCAGAGTGAGGAGAGAGAAATGGATTAAAAATCTGGTAAGAGACCGGAATGCCACTTGAGGTGTCTTCTGTCTAATTTTTCATCAGGGAGTATTTTGAGTATTTCAGTCCCCACTGAAATTTCCAGCTGGGTATATAACTAGGGTAGGAAGATGTATATGGTGGTTTTAGTCTGTCTTAAAAATAAAGCAATAGAGATTTCATGGTTCTTTGTGTACAAGGGGGTCCATTGACTAGACTCTTAAAAAAATTAGAATTAGGATAGTCTGAGCACCTGTGGATTTCCTGGACTGTGTCTTGTAATTCTTGAATTTTATTTCTTTCCTTTCCTCCTTATGCTGTTCCTCTACCTACTTCTTGAAAATGGAGAGCCCTGAATACAGGTGATATGCCTAGAAAGGGTTTCACTCCCTTGAGATGCTTCCTTCTCAAAGATCTCACAAAGGTCTAAACTTTGTAAAAAGTTACCCCTGACACCTGCTATCATGGAGGGTGATCCTTTTCTTTTCCTCACCTTTGTGTTTGCCACTGCCCCTGGCTGCAGGAGGAGGGCAGCATCTGTGTTGATAGGAAGATATCTGTCAGCTTATGTCTTTACATTTTTGGTGGATGGTGTGTGCTCCCTTTGTGGTGCTCTAAGAAGACACCCTCCACTGAATGGCTTATGAACAACAGATAGTTGTTTCTTCACATACTGGGGGCTGGGACATCCACAGTTGCAGTGCAAGCAGATTTGGTGTCAGGGAAGGGTGCATTTCCTGTTTCATAGCTGGCCCTCTTTTTGCTATGTTCTTTTGTGGCAGAAGGGGCAAAATCGCTCTCTGAGGTCTCTCTTCAAGGCAGACAGATTATGTTTCCCAAGGCCCCGTTCTCATCACCCAGGGACCTTCTTAAGGCTCTACTAACCTTGCCAACTTTAAGGAGATGGCTTCCACGTGCTGACTTTGGGGAGACTCAACAGACAGTGAAATCTTTGAGGCCAAAGATCATGTCTCATTCATCCTTCTCTCTTTAGGACTTAGCAGAATTTTTGAAAACATAATCAGGATTCAGTACATGTTTAATAAGTGCATGAAGGAGAAGGCTACACCATGTACTAACACTCCTTCTGACTCAGTGTGAGGATCCTGTCACAATCCCCACTTGGAAAACAGCTACCAGTTTCTAAGATGCAGAATGTCCCCAAGCATAGGCCCTTGCTTGTATATGCATTTGTTTCCTAGGGCTGGTGCAAACAAATTTATATGATGTGGCTTAAAATAAATATGTTCTTTCACAGTTTTGGCATCAAGAAACCCATAGGCTTGTGCTCCTTCAGAGGGCTTTAGACGTTTGAACCTCTTCCCAGGTTCTGGTGGTTGCTGGCCTTCCTTTTTGCTTCTTGTCTTCTAGTCTGTCTTAGCGTAGACTTGGCTGTGGTCTGAATGTTTCTGACCCCAGAGCTCATATTGAAAACAAATTCCCTGTGTAATATGTTAATGGGTGGTGCCATTAGACACTGAGCAGGTCTTGAGAGCCTCATTCTTTCACGAAGAGGCCTCAGGGAGGCTTTCACCCTGTGACCTGTGCATATCCAACAATACAGCGTTGTCTTAGAAGCAGAGAGTCCCCACCAGACACTGAGTACGCTCCTTTCTTGATCTTGCACCTCCTAATCTTCAGAATGGTAAGCAGCTGTTTTTTTTTGTTTATAAGGTACTTTGTTAATAGTCTAAAATATCTTCTTTTGTCAGCCCAAATGGACCAAGACAGCAGTGTGGGTGTGCGTGTGTGCAAATTTCCATCCTCTGTTACGGACACCAGCCATTGGATGTAGAGGCCACTTTAACTCAGTGCTACTTCATCTTACGTTGATCACTTCCACAGAGGCCCTGTTTCCAAGTAGTGGCACATTTGCTGATGGACAGAGTTAATACTTCGATATTTTTGCAGGCCAGAGTCCAGCTTCCTTGATCTTGCCCTGGAACTTGGGTTCCTTAACTCTTCACTCTGTTCACCGAATGATACAAGTTTCTGCTTCAGCGTCTGTGGGATGTTAGTTCCCTTAGAGGCAGAGTGCTGTAATTTGGCACAGCTTGTAGGGAGTTTCTTTTTTTAGGGGGAGGGACAGGTCCTTTTCTCTGCCACTTCTGCCATTCTATAGTTAGGGTGAATATGGAGTAACAGTCCGCCTCTTCCAGGAGACAGGAGCTTTAAGTTTGTAAAGACGGTGCTTCTCGCCACCTTCCTTGTCCCAGTTTTCTAAAATCTTTGTCTGGGGCATGGTTTCCTTACCTTTCCTCCTTCCTGCTCATCAAACTTCCTGTTTGTCCTTGAGTTTGGGAAACTAATGTGAATCTTCTGCGTTTGGCAGGAGCAGCAAAGATGACAGTCGGTGCATCCCCTTCTAGGCATGTCCTTCCGTTTATTTCACCTCAGTCATGTCATGCTCTCCGCTGGCCAAAGCATACCCTTGAATCAACTGAACTTACTCTTGGTTTCCTGTGATGCTGCTAAACTCCGATCCTTTTTCTTGACCCAAAACCCTGGGCCTTTTCAGGTGTTGTTTTTGTCTGTTGTGCTTGCTCTGTGGTCTTGGCCTGTCACCCCAGCTCAATAAAGCATCTTCATGAGTGTTGACATTGCATATTGAACCCTAATGGGTTGGGGGAGGGGAGAGAGGGAAGATCCTGGCTAAAAAGGGCTCTGCGCTAGACTTTCCTGCTGCTTCTCAGTTCCCAGACAGCTGAGCGGAACTGAACTCAGGTGTGACCTGGAAAGCTGCCTCCCTCAGCTCCTAAGGCTGGTGGGCAGAGACATGTATGAAGCCACCTCTGGCACTGGGGTCCAAAGGTGGGCTCTGACAGTCTCAGGCCTTTTCATCTAAATGAATGCTGTAAATCAAGGATCCCAAACCCTTGGTCAGGGGACTGGAACAAGGCCACACAGCAGGAGGTGAGCAGCAGATGCTTCATCCCTATTTCCCACTTTCCTGTCACTGGCCTCACTGCTGGGCTCTGCCTGCGGTCAGGCAGTAGATCCTCTGGTAGCCAGGAACCCTGCTGTGAGCGATGCATGGGCGGGATCCAGCTTATGCATGCCTTTGATCATCTTGAAACCATCTTCTCCCTTATCTGTGAAAAAATTGTCTGCCACAGAAATAGTCTCTGGTGCCTGAAAGGCTGAAGACATACATGGTGAGAGCCTGGAGACGCTTGGAGATAACCAGAAGGATTAAAACTGTGAACTGTGGACTTAGGAGAGAGCTCAGTAGTCTAAGCCCCTGCCTGGCAATGGCAAGGACCCAGTTTTGATCCCCAGGACCACATGCTAAGCTGGCCCCTAAGCCCCATGCCTGGTGGCACATGCATGTAATCTCAGCACTAGGGAGGCTGAGACAGGAGGATCACTACTAGTCCAAACGGCATAGCAAGACTCCGTATCAACAACAACACCGCTTTGACTGGAAATCAGGCGGATGTGCGCTTCTGACTCTTCCTCTTGCCTGTGACTCTGGAAAAATTATTTTGCAAGATGAGTTTAATAACACTTAGTTTAATATTTCAGTGGGTTGTTATGGTGGAAATAATGCCGTCTACTCAGCTTAGCTAAGGTGTGGTTAGAAAGGGAAGCTGAGATTCAAAATAGTCAAGTGATTTGAACCTTGGTTTACTTGTGGGCCCACCTGCAGCAGACGTACCATTCAACCCTTTGTTTCTAGTTTAATGTTCTTTCATTTACTTGTTTGTTTATTTATTTATTTGGCAGAACTTGGGATTGAACTCAGGCCCTTGTGCTTGCCAGGAAAGTGCTTATTCCACTGAGCCATTTCCCCAGTTTCTGTTTTAAACCACTTAGCATTTTAGACCTCTTTAGCACATGCTATTTATTTACCAGTCTGCTTTTGTTCAAGAATAAAGGAAGAGAGGTAAAGGAATTGGTATTTAAACTCTCTCTCCCATAATATCGAGTTCCTCTGTAGTGTCTGTGAATTTATTTTAGCTGTGCCTAGATTTTTGCTTGGGGAGACCCTGTTGTCCTTGGAATCAGGGAGACAAGCAGAGAAGCTGCCCCAGACCTCACTGCCTCCTGGGAATTGGCACTGACGCCCCCATCTGCTGGGCAGCAGAGCTGGCTCCTGGGCCAGGCGGGCACCAGCTCTCTGCTGTGTCCTGAGGCTGTGCTGTCTGTCCTGTGCCTTGCAGACTCTTATTTTCTTTCCATTTCTGTGAATTGGAGAGGCCCGTTGTGCCAGCTTGCCTAAATTGCCACAATCAATATTCTACTGCCTTTATTTTGTATGCATTCTAATGACTTTTTTCTCACTTTGAAATGTATTAGTTTCTGAGGTCAGGCTTTGCCATATTACAAAAAATAAAATAACTTAAAAAAATAAACCCCTCTACATCAGGGTGAATTTCTGCCCAGAACCTTACAGTGTGAGTTGGAATCAGATGTAGAAAATACTTCTCTGCCGTGCTGGGGAGGCCCTGCTGGCTGGAGCAGAGCCAGGTCAGGGTGAGGAGGGCGGTAAAGGTTTTGGCCGACGGAAGCACTTGGCTGCGTGCAGAACAGCTTGAAGGCCTGTGCTGCTCCCAGTGGCTTCCAGGAATCGTCCCCATGTCCTCCTGCTGCACTGTTTTCTCACAGGGCTGTGGTGTGTTTTGGGACACAGCGTGGTCTCCTGGGATGTGGTGGGGATCTCGTACTCTGGGTGAGCAGTGTTGCGGTTGTGCTCACTGCCAAATCTTTGGGCCCCCTTCTGTATTCTCTCTGCTTTGGTTTCATTACACCTGTGCTTTCATTTACACGGTGCCGTCTCGCATTGGTGCTGTTCCAGCTCTAACCAGTCCTTTACTGTGCTTCCTCCACCCTGGCTGTCTAACTCTGATGTGCTTCTCATCCCTGTCTTTGTTTGCCGAACTCTATCTAGGGTTTAAGGATGAATCCAGCGTTGTCTTCTTGAAGGCTTCTGTGATT
Organism: Octodon degus; assembly: GCF_000260255.1. Classification (NCBI taxonomy): domain Eukaryota; kingdom Metazoa; phylum Chordata; class Mammalia; order Rodentia; family Octodontidae; genus Octodon; species Octodon degus. The sequence continues at coordinate 7,739,175 of NW_004524704.1, read as the reverse complement.
TTTGTTTTCATTCATCCCCTTCAGCACACATTTTACGGAGTTGCCAACGTGCCTGAGGCTCTCTGCTCAGTGCTGTGGGGAAAGCACTGAGGAAAACAGACACCAATCGCTGCCGTGGTCCTTACGTGCTACTCATGAGAGTGGGAAAGTGTACTTGTTGGATGGCGGATGGCGGAGCAGGGATAGGGCTGGGATTTTAAACAGAAGGGGCCAGGGGGAAGGCTGTGTAGTGCTCCACTTCGCTGTGCTTCATAAATCATTTAGAAATCAGTGGTGTGCCGAGGCCTGTTTTACTGCTGTCCCCAGGGAGGTGAAACATAATTTCTTCTGTTGCTCCGGGATCCCTCTGGACCCTGGTTTCTGTGGTGACGGTGCCCAGGTTGGCCAGGGTGGCTTTGCTGTCGAAGTTGCCATGTGAGCCCAGCACACATGGGTCCCTTCCTTCCAACGGCTCAGCTGTCTCAACCTTAAAATACGGGAAATTGGATAACCGATTCCTGATGGTTCTGCTGGCTGCAGAGTTCTGCCGTTTTGTAGTGTGACACCCTTACTACGCCGGGAATTCTTTGCTGGTGATTCTGACCCATAGATTGTTCCATTGTTTAAGCTCATGGTCTGTACCCAGTAAATGGCACCTATAGCTGTGCTGTCTTCCTTGCTAAAGGGTCCAGGAAAAGAAATCTTATCTGACTAAACTGTGAGGGGCCAGGGATATAGCTCAGCAGCATAAGCACCTGCCCAGCAAGCGTGAGGTCCTGAGTTCAATCCCTGATAAAAAAAAAAAAAAAAAAAGAATAAACAATCAAAGACAAACAAGAAAATCCAACTAGATTGTGAGCAGTCAAGACAGGTCTGGGAACATAGCTCATCCCCTTGCTACCTGCGGCAGAAGACTCTAGGCAGGGCTTGTTGATGCATAGTGCCATAATCTCGTTGTCCTTAGAAAGTACAAGAGCCTGTGTGTTAGATCCTGGTGAGACCCCAGAGGGCTGGCCTCTAGAAGTTCACAGTATTTCAGAGAAATGATCCTGTCTGTTGAAGGCTTTGCGCCATGCTTTTGCATCTGTTTGGATACCTTGGTGTTCAGACACACTTAGGCTGACCTGGAACTTGGAGTATGAAGTTACATTTTATGCCTTTTAAATGATGGGATTGTGACTTGGGAAGGTGAGAACGAGGTAGACCTTGCCTTTGGCTTGGGTCTGGAGTTGTACTGTGAGGCAGGGTCATAACGGACAGGAGACAGAGAGGGTGGCAGGCAATAGTGTTTCTCCCTCCTTAGGTCCTTTTTGCTCACGGTACAGCATAAAAACACGTCAACCTGACCCTTGACTATAGGTTTCTAAGGCTGCTTTTAACCTCAATGATTTTGCTCAATCTGTGGATGGAAGAACTGAATTCGAAGTGTGATAAATTCACCCTCTTTCCCAGGGCATAGTATTGCTTCTGTCAGTAAAAGGAAGAATCAAGATGTGTCACACATTTAACTAACCAGCATCAAGGGATTTTTCTTAGCTTCATTTGCTTAATTTTGTCAAAGTGGTCCAGAAGCTGAGAAAGGTTACCCTCTGGAAGGGTTAATCCTCGAGGCTTCCCTTCCAGGCACCAGCCAGCAGCTGTGGGCAGCCTGGGGCTCCTTCCAGCTGAGCTGCAGATGCCTTTTGAGAAGTGTGTGGCAGCTTCTCCTCTGGCATCTAATGAATCCTGACTGGCTCTGAGCACTCCCCAACTTGACTGCAGTTCCTTAAAGCCCGTCTTCCACACAGAATTGGCAGGTTCGTTTAATTGTTTGGGAGACAGATAAAAATGCTCTGTCCTTTGTTCCTACATTGTGCCATTTCACAGTACCTCTTCTCCCACAGATTGCTGAGACTCTTCAATTTGGGCCTTCAGTTGCTTCTCTTACTGTAGATTTTTCGATTTATACTGCAAAGCCTATTCTTTTTCATTAGCTGTTTAGGATATCAGTTAGCATTCTTTCTCTATTCATGCCTTTTGACTTTCTCTTTTCGTGCTTTAAATCTCTTCCACTGCGTAAAGCAGGTAGTCCTAGGAGCTGTGAGTCCTAGGAGCAAGTGCTTCTTGTTTGCTTGCTGTAGTCTTTGATCTATTGTTGTTGTTACTATTATTGTTGGTTTATGTTTCAGGATGATAATAATAGTGTCATTCTCATTATTTTTCTTTTTCAACGGGTTCTGAAACTTAGAACTCAAACAGACAGAAGATTATCACTAGCTAAGTTAAGCACCCAGGAAATTGTGGTCCAAACCTTAGAAAATGAACCAAGTACGTTGCCAGGTACCAGAGTAGAACTGCACAAAAGGTAAACAGAGTCTCCCCTCCCTTCATGGACTTCTAGTCCAGTTCTGCCTGTGTTTCCTCCTTGCTTCTAGCAATCCAGTGAGAAGGGCCTTGTGAGTCTCAGTGACCACTGGAGGAGTCAGACTCAGTGTGAAAAGCCGTTGTTCCAGGTCACAAGGTTAAAGGAAGTGGAGCTGACTGTAGGAGGAGAGGGCGAGGTCTGTGCCTGCCACCTCGCTGTTTGCTCAGGGGCCAGGGCAGTGCTTGCTTGGAGCACAGGCAGGACCTCCCCTGGTCTCCCTTAATCAGAACACTGGAAACATTACAGCATGTTGGTCTCCAGTTACACCTTTGTCTTGCTCTGCAACTCCCCTGAAGCTCCCCTGTCTTCTAAGTGGAAAGGTAGAGAAGAAGGAAGGCTGAGGGGGAAGAGCAGGTTCGTACTGAAAAGAGTGTGGTCTGGAGTCACCCCATCCAGGATTCAATCCCGGCACTGCTACGAGTCTGCTCTTTTGCTTTATTCGGAAAATTAAGGTTATAGTTCATTTTTTGATTAAAGAAAGATAACCCAGAAATGCACAGCAAGTATGTAGCATAATAAAAATACAGATTTGCAGGTGCTGTTGTTGTTTTGGGCTCATTCAGTCGTGTATGTGTTCAGTGTATGTTCTTGGAGAGATGCTCAGGGTGGAGCCCACGCTGTTGTCATTCCTAGTTCGGCCCATCAGAGGTGCCCAGTGTCTTTGTCACTGTAGAGAAGACATGGTTAAATCTGCTGCAAACACCTCAGGTGTCAAGTGATGAAAATCTCACTGTATTAAATGCCACCTTAGTGTAAAGAGGCACTTGTCACAGAAGTGCCTTGTGGAGTAGAGGAGGTAGAGCTCTGCCAGGGTCCTGTTCGTGGAACAGGATGGGTGCTGAGAGGTGTTGCGAGGTGGAATGGGGAAGCCTCAAGTGAGAGGAGAGCCCGGGAGGGCCACGTGATTGGGGTATGGTTGGTCCGAAGGGCCGCGCTATGGAGGTGTGCCCCGTTGTCCATTCACCATGCTAGGGCTGGGTTGAGGCGGAATCAGAGAGTGCATGTACTCGAGATAAGCCAGGTCAGGGGTGACGACAGTGGCCTCAGAGGGACGGAGATGAAAGACACTTGATTCAGGACAGTGATAATGGGAAAGAGAAGAACTGAAAGAAATGAAAGATGATGGGATGTTTGAGAAGCTCTTTTAAGAATCTGGGTCCCTGGATGGTCATGAAATTAGGACAGGCAAATCTGAATTGACTTGGAAGTGCAGTGCCATCATTGTGGGGAGAAGACAGGGACCTCATCATTGAAGTGGACGGAAGGCTGCCCAGAGGCCCGTGCTGGTGCTGTCTGAGGCTCTTTCCTGGCTTTTCCAGCTTTCAGCAGACGTCTGTCTCCGAACTGTGTCACCTCTCCCGACGTGTGGCCGTTGACTTCCGTTCCACTTATTTCAGATTTTCTTTATAGCTTTTAGATTCCAGAAGATAGAAGAAAGAAAATCACTTTTTTTATGCCCATCATCAAAAGAAGAAAAAATTTTTTTCTTTTCTTAATTGAGAACTGTGCCCCCTCTCCTTTCTGGTTTCCCTTGCTTTAAATATTCTGTTAAGAAAAAATGACCTCTAGGCCACCGGTATGGGACAAGTTGGCGATGCTTTAGCCCAGCGCTGGAATGTATTTAAAGAATTCATTCCTGGATGCCCATTCCAAGCAGAGAAACTGTTGCTTTGACTTGCGGGCCTGTTTGCGTCTATGGCGCCCTTGCTTACGTCCCTCCTTTCCAGTTCATTCATTTTTGCAGCCGGCCAGTTGATTGCAGAGGCTGCATCCATACCGCTGCACATGATGATCACGACCTCGGGTTACGGACTCTAACCTGAAAGTAGGCTTCTCCCTCCCCCACATTTCTCCCCCTGGACCGGTTTGTCCCTGTTCAACTCCAGTCACTTTCCCTATTGGCAGGTCCACCCAAATCTGTGTACCTTGGCCATGCTTCAGCTGCTTGGGGGATAAAACTTTGCCCAAGTTGGCCAGTCATTCCTCGAAGCTGCTCAGTTGTTCAAGTCTTTGTTGGCATTTGCTAGAAAATTGGGGCTCCGCATGTGTCATTGGCTTTAGTTTATTTGATCTTTAGGCGATCTTGCATTTCTGGGAATCTTGCAGTGAGACTCACACTGCTCTGGGGTAGCTCGGAGAAAAATTAGTACCTTGATTTGTAAGGTTATGATTTAGTATAGTTTCAGAATCTTCCATCAGTTGATGCATCGATCACTGATCGCTATTGCAGAATATTTTCATTGCCCCCAGAAGAAATCCCATGCCCATCAGCAGTCACTTTCCATTGTTTGCTCCTGCAGTCCAGCTCCCCTTGGCCACAACCCTTGCTGGTCACTCATGTGGTTTCTGAATCCATGAGTTTGCGTGGTTTGGACACCTCCTAGAAGCAAAGCCATATAATGGGTGGCATTCTGTGCCTTCACATAGCATAATCATTTCGAGGTTCATCTGCCGTTCCATTGTGTATAGATTTTGTTTATGGGAGAAATCCCACAAGCCTTGCCTTCTGTCTTCCTACTCTGTGCTTATAAGTGATGATCACTACTGTTCTGAGATGCAAAGGCCTAATTAGGTTACACGCCTAATACGTGGCCAAGCAAGCTTGCCTTAGTCATAGAGGCTATGCCCGCAAGCACTGCACTGTGACAGAGGATGCAAAGCATATTTAAAATGATGAGGGAGACAGTTTACAAAGGTCTGAAAACACTATGGGGTTCCATAGCTCAGAGCTGTGTTTCAGGACTCTGTGTTGTCATGTGCTGTGTTCTGCCCTTTGGATCGTGGTGTGCAGGAGATCTGGGGCAGCAGAAGTGAATCTGGGTCACATGGGGAAGGTGCAACACCCATTCTAAGCCCAGGTCTGGTCAGAGCTGACTCAGCAGTGGGCTGGGCTGGGCCTGAGGCCAAAGGTTTTCTGTGTACCTGGGTGGGGCCTTGGCAGCCAGGGACTTGACTGCAAGCAGCAGTGTTCCCTGGAATGTAGGAGTCCATGTAAGTCTAAGCATGGCACCAGCTCACCACCCACATGATGACAGCGTGGCTGAGAGAAGGATGGGTGACTACCAGATTTGACAGCCTGCCCCTCCAGTTGGAGAGTACACAGGTGACTGTCTTGGAAGATGCATTGCACATGTGACCCGCCCTGGTCTGTTCTCATCTTGTTGCTCCGCTGAAACGTGATGGCCAGCATCTGCCTGGGGACACTGTCCAGATCCTTATAGCACAGAGTCTGTCTCCTGGGAGATGGGAATGTCTAGGCCTTGTGCTTTGTCTTAATGGAGCCCCAGGAAGCTGTCCTGTGACACAGTATTTCTTTTTCTGGAAATTCAGTTATTCATTCAGCAAGTATTTGAGGGCTGGGTATGTAGCTCACTGGAGCATTTGCTGGGCCCTGGCTTATGCACACACTCACTCACACACACACACACACACACACAGAGAGAGAGAGAGAGAGAGAGAGAGAGAGAGAGAGAGAGAATGAATATGAGGATGAGAATGAATAAATATTTGAGGGCCAGGAAATTTTTCCTTGTGATACAGTGAACAAAACAGAATGGGACCTCTGTTCTCCTGGAACTTCTGTCATTCAACCAGGGAAAACAGATGCTAAGCAACAGACTTCATGAATTACAGCTTTTTATGAAATGCAAAGCAATAAGGTGCTGTGAATAAAAGGACACGCCGAGCTGGAAAAGGTACATGAATGGTACCAAAATTTTAAACTGAGGAAGAAGGTGGCATTGAAATGGAAACTTACACTTGAAGATGGTTGAAAGGTGAATTCTGAGAACAGCGGGAAGTGTCCTCCAGCCAGGGCAGAACCCCGAGGGCCTGAGGAGCAGCACAGTGGTGCTCGGTGGAGTGGGGTACTGAAGAGAGTGGCAGGAGGTGTGCTGTCACCTGTCGCAGCAGCACGACAGCTCTGGCTCTCCTTCTCAGGGGAGCGGTGTCTTTGCCGGCATGCTTCAGCGTGATACTTCTGGCCTCCGCATTGTGACGCATACCACGATGCTCAGTCTGTACTATGTTTAGTGCACTTCTTAAAGTACACAGATTAACTACTGAAGTTTTTAAAAAACAAGTTTAAAAGAAGTCATTCCTGTGGTGCATTCGGAGCTTGGGGACGTGTGAGTCTCTCGTGCCGCCTCCCCGTGGGGACTTCCAAATGCATTTTTCCTTGCTTCTCTCTTTGGTCAGTCATCAGAGGTGTGGCCACTGCAAGGTCAGGCTGGAGGGGGCTTCCTGCTGGTGTGTGATCGGGCCATGGGTGTCTTCTAAGAAGAAATTGGTATTTAGTCATTTGTATGCCTTTATGTATAAATTGGGAAGTAGAGACAGGGGAGAATAGTGTGTAGATCCCGGATGATGGCATATACAACTGTACAAGCTGGTATAGACTGTTTTAGAGGGTTTTTCTCCAAAATAGAAATTGGACCTCAGTAGCATACTTCTAATGCACAAAATTTTGGTGTTTTATGTGACCCAGGTTGCTCCAGTCAGTAGGAATAGGAAATGGGCAGTGCAGTTGTCACGTCCTCTACCATGGGAATGGACAGCTTCTTGCGACATAATGGCATAGAATTACAGTGTAAAATATTCATGTTATCTATCTTGGCTGGCTTGCTTGGGGCTTTCTTTTTTCACTTACGTATTTGGTACATGGTCTCACTATGGACTCGTAGTGGTCCTCCTGTTTTCAGCCTCTCACTGCCAGGATTACAGGCTGCCTGGTCTTGGTGGCCAGCTCAGTGTGCTTTGGGGCAAGGCCGGCATGGTATGTGGGACTGAGGATTGAACCCTGGTCCCTAAGCTTACCTAAGCAAGTGCTTAGTCTGCTGAGCTATCTCACTGGCTCTGTGGCTTTCTTTTATGCCATAATTTCATGAAAGCACCCCAGAGTTTGAGATGCCTGTTGTGGTTGGACCCTTCTCCTCCTCCCACGAGAGATTTGCAAGATAGCTCTTTGACAGAATGTCAGTACGTGCAAACGTTTGTAGAAGTGGGTGAATGAATTAAAAAGCAGAGTAGGCATTTAACTGGCAGGCTGAAAGAAAAATGTCAGTTTTCCTGGGTTAAGTAGGAGCTCTGCAGCATATTTAGCACTTGACTCCTTCCAAATTTGCCTACGTAAAATAACCTCTCTGTTTTCACACATGAAATATTTGAATAACTTCAAAAGATGTGTGTAATGCCGGGTACGGGACCAGATGGAAGAGGCCTTCTTGGCCGATAAATATAAACAAGCTGCCGCCCATGTGACTGCTACAGCTATAGACATAATTGTTTTTGTTGGTTATATTTAATTTTGAAAGTGTAGTGTCTTAAAGTTAAACCCAGTTGAATTTGTATGTGAATTTTCTTACGTGTTTTTAAATTCACGTGTTCCTTCTGGCTAGAATATTTTAACCCCGTCTGAGGGCTTTTATGAAGTTAGAAGATGCAAGGGCAGGAAGAAACACTGAAATAACACCCAGGATTTGGAGGCAGACTTACTCACATCAGTGGGCATGGGCACTGATCAGGATCAGTCATCCTGATCACGTGCCCAAGGCTCAGGGAGGAAGCTTTTTATGGGATTGCAAGCAAGAAGCAGACATGGTTGTCTTTGATTGGTTCTTACAACATGCATCATGGTGACCAAGGCTTTCTGGGAGACAACAGTAATGGGAACTATTGCCTGGGCAACTCACAAACTGGCTGGGGGGTATTTTCTGCTACGTGACTGTGTACATTTTGTTTTCTTCAGATTGTATCTGTCTCAGTTACTTTTCTCTCCTTGCTGGGACAAAAATACCCAACAACTAAAATTAAAGAAGGAAAAGTTCTTTTAGCTCAGAGTTAGTGGAGGTTTCAGTCCATACTCAGCTGGCTCCAAGGCAGAGTGGCATGTGGCAGAGGACAGCTGTTCATGGCGGTGGAAAACAGCAAAGAGCCAAAGGGGGAGCAGCGGCTGCAGCGGCTAGCCAGCCTCTCTCCCTCCCTTATATTGTATGCAGATTACCCGCCCCAGGGCAGGTATAGCTTTCACACCCCTCATCCCAGCACTGGATCATGAATTAAGCACAAACTGTAGAAGCCACCCCAATGAGTGCAAGAGGCTTTTGGGGGACAGTTAGACTCAGAGCCTAACAGTATCCAAACAGTCATTTCCATTGGCAGTTCCCTTCGGGAAAAGTGCTAGGCACATAGCTTTAGATTGCTGTAGCGAGTTCAAAGTGAATTAATTGTCAGGCAGTTGAAGGATCTGGGCAACTGATCTGGGGCTGTGTTGAGCTGGGAATTATTTATCCTGGAAGAACTTTGGCTTTGGGATATTCGGGTGAGTGGTGATCCCTTGTCATTGCCCAGAAATGAAGCAGGTTGAAGCATCTACTGCGCTTTGAGAATCACATAATCCTTACTTTTTATGAGAGTTGATCTTTTAAAATTTTATTTTTCTTTATTTATTTACTGGGTACAGGGTCTTGCTATGCAGTTCAGACTCGTAGTGATGACCCTCCTGTCTCAGCCGCTGGGATTACAGGCATGCACCACTATGCCTGATTTCAATGGCCAGCAAGGTGCAGGGCCAGAATGGCATGTGGTACTGGGGATCAAACAGGCAGGTGCTTAGACTGCTGAGCTAGCTCCCCAGCCCTACGACAGTTGACCTTAATCCTGTTTTACTTTCAGGAAACTTAGTTTTGCAGAGACACCTTTTCCAAGTTCCCAGAGTGCTCGCGTGGCGTAGTCAAGGCCTGGATCCAGTCGCAGCCCAGTCAAGCTCAGGCTGTGTTCTTCCCATCTCAGGTTGATGTCCCGGGTGACTGCATCTGAAACATATGGTGTTTCTCACTGATGAATCTCCTGCTTACTGACTTAGGAATTTATTTTTTACAGTTAGCTAGCAAAGTAATGCTGCTTTCTGAGACTCAAAAATCTAGGTCTTATTTGGATGAATAATAATTATGTGATTATCTTAGACTAACGAAGACTCAGGTCCTTTCCCACTTGCCTGTGGTTGGGACTGTGGAGACACAGCCCTCCTTCTAGGGTATTTCCACAGCCTCTGCTTCCAGGTGGTGGTAAGCCATGCTCAGCTGGGCTCTTAATTCTACCTCCAAATAAAGCGGTATGAGGAGTCCTCAAATAAGATCACTTGGGGCTCAGAAATTAATTGGCATTTAATCAAAACATTCACAAAAATCAAGGTGCCCTACACATGGTAGCTGGCAAGTGGACTCATATACCCTCATGTCTTAAAACAGGGAGAGGAGAAAAGCAAAAGAGAAAACTCTGGGAAGGCCACAGACTCAAGCATTAATGGTACGTGGAGCAGGAATCTGTGGTGGCCGCTGGCGCTTTGTGTTCTGGGGAGCTCTTCTCAATAGTCGGGGTTCTGAAGGTGGTTTCTTCACATGAGGGCTATTTCTCAGATTTTCAGTGAAATTACCTGTTTTTTTTTTTTTTTTTTTTTTTTTTGTGCAGGGGATTATTGGAATATTTCCAGTAAGAAAACATTTGGCCAGCATTGCAAATGTCCAACTTCCATGAGAGGCCGTGCCACAAGTAGGCTGGAATTTGGACTGAAGTAGTTGGCGAGCATCATGGCGTGGGTTTGTGTATGTGCGTCTCAACTGTCAGAGTTCTTTGTACATGGAGGGAGGACACAGGAAGAATAGTAGACCTGGTAATCAGATATACAGACAAAACGCTGAAACAGCATACCAACATTGTAGGGGTTCTGGGAAGATTTATTGAAATGATATATGAAGCTCTCTAAACCACATGTCTAGTACTCAATAAATACTGTTTTCTGTATTATTTTCACTGCTTTATGGTATATATGTGTGGTGGAACCTCCAAATGATATATAATGAAAACATGATCTCGGTGTATAACCTCCAAATGATATTGGGAGAAAAAAATTAAACTCTCAACCCGAAAGTTACCTGGGATGAATTCGTGTTCGCTAAAACTGAAGAATGAACTTTAGGAACAAACGGAGGTTATGAGCAGAATATATTTATTGGGGGAAAGAAAGCTTCTGTCTGAGAGAGGGACAAAAGGGGGGCCCTCATGCGGGTGCTCCCCAGGAAGCTGTCTCTTCTAGGGACTTTTATAGAGTAAAGCCATGTGATGAGGCGGGTCTAAGGTGGTGGAGAACATGGGAACTCACTTAGGTGGTCATGAGGTGGGACGTAACTATGGTCGACCAATGAGATTACAAGCACCATTGTTCAGGTAAAGTTGATTCAATCCAGTACCAAATAGGGAAGCTTGTCAGTAGCAAGTGGGTGTGAATACGGACAGGGTCTCTTCCTGTTGAGGGTTTGGGTTAGTAACTCATTTGGGCTCTTTCAAGGTGATTGATACCTATTTGGAATATCAGTCCCTGGTGCCCATTCCTAGGGAAGTAGGTGGCTACATTTGTTTACTCTTTTGTCTTGAGGTCTGGCCCACAGCAGGGAGTATCTGTTCCTTCCAAAGTTGCAAAGTCACCTTGTCTTTTATATTGTCTCTTTGAGGGGCTGGCCCTGTCTGACTGCTTGTAATAGTTCTATCTAATACAGCTGCCTATAACAATGTGTGTGGGAGTAAGGCTCCTACAAATTAATAGTAAACGTGGTATATAACACAGTTAAAAATGTATTTTATAATGTATTAAGTCCCTGACTTATGAACAAGTTCCAGTCTGGGAGAACCTCTGTAACTCAAATTAATTTGTACATCTGACAGAGTTAGTCTCATTTACCTTTGACACAAATACACAATGTAAAGCATAAAACAGACACACACACACACACACACACACACACACACACTGTAAGCAAACTATTTTTACTTTTACATTTACCTTAAACATGGTGATACAGTGCAGTACAACAACTGGATTCAGGGCATTGCTCTTCCTCCCGCTTCTGGACGTCCCGGGCTCTGACTAAGCACCGCACGACTCTGTGCTATCACACTGTCCCCTGAGCTCACAGCAGCACACCGTGACAGTGTTTGGCAGACCTGGGAGCTACTTCCGCAATTTGCTCACTTCTATGAATATGCATAATGTGAGGTCCATTCCTGTCTGTAGAAGTTCTTACCTGGAATGCTCCTAAGTAGGGGACTTAGTATATTCACGATTGGTAGAATTAGATGATGGTGATGATTAGAGTGTAGACAAGACAGGTTAAAAGATTGAACAATCCACATTTTACGGGCCTAGGAAATAGCTCAGTGGCTTATGCACCTGCATTCCATCCCTGGTACCAAAACCAAAAACCAGCCAACCAAACAAAAACAACACAGTGATTTGGCTGAGGATGTTTTTGAGAGAGTAAATGTAGATTCTTGTGCACTACTCTTTGTAAACCTCTAGTGGATGGGAAGAAAAAGGGGCCAGAGTGAAATTCGACTATGTGGTCATTGCATGGTCCTTTCCTTTGTGCTTCTTTAGGACCTTGTGGGAAAGGACAAGATTGTCAACCTGTTTGGTTGATGAGTTCGTATGTGTGCATTAAGGAGGAGAGGTCAGGAATTTCTTCCTTTGTGAGCCATCTGTCTGGTAGTGGGAATTTGTTTCATTTTTGGTGGTAATGGGGATTGAACTCAGAGCCTTGTGCATGCTAGGCAAGCTCTCTACCCGAGTGAAAACCCCAGCCCTGGTGATGGGAATTTATAATCAAAACATAGACAGGGATGCACAGCAAGCCAGGGCATGGAGGAGGAATGTGCTATGCATGGGGGTTGTGAGGCTTAGCTAGAAACTCACATTGACCGTACTTTGCGATGAGAACATACTGGGACGCGAAGGCTGTTGCCCCACTTAGGGAAGGCGCGTTGCTTTTCCCGTGACTTGTGACTGATGAAAGTATCTGGAGCTACTTTTTCCCTGGCTCTTAATTACATGGGGAAAACCCCTTACTCAGTAAATTGTGTCACTTGAAGAATGTGCTCTGGTCACCCTCTAATCCTTCTTTTACTGTTCATTAGGTTTTCCATCACTTAGTCTACAACTTCCGAGATTCTCAAGGACAGGGGACAATGAATACATGTTTCTTTGAAATTTGGATCACATTTACTTAGCCAAATCTATAGTGAGTGGAAGATCGCTCTTGTTTAAGAAGCTGCTCATCACCACTGTAGAAGTTCCAAGTGGCAATGAAAAGGACAGAGCTTTAATCTTTTCAGCCTTCCTTTGGAGGAAAAAGAGGGCGAGAGGCTGCCAACCAGCCGGCTTGCTGAGAGGGCAACCTCAAAGTGGACTTTCTCCTGCACATCAAGGGAGGGCCCTTTCCTATTAGGGTTTCTCTTTTCCAGGCAAAATATGGCTGTGGGTGAATGGTGTCCTTGTGTGGGAACTGGCAGGAATCGTCCCTGAGAGCTGTAGTGGAGAAGGGGTCCTGTTGGGGGAAGGGTGTGGGGGCATGTCACCTTCCTACTAGTGTCCCCAGGACATTGGAATTTGGGGGACTTGTTAGGGAGAGGACTTGGCCCTTACCTAATCTCTTTCAGGGGCTTATACTGCCTCTGTTGGTCAGAGAAGAGAGATGGCAGGGGAGAATGAGGTGGTGATGACTGGGTAGCTGCAGCAGAGGCAACTGGAGATTGGCAGAGGTCTCAGGAAGTATCTCTCAGGCCTCCAAAACAACCATATCACTGTGGGCAGATGAGATGGGATAGGGAGATTTCATTCACACGTGCGTTCCTAGTATCTGGTGCAACAAAACCTAAGCTTATTTATTACCTCCAGAAAGTATGCAAATAAACTCTGTCAATGGCTACTGTGTAGCCAGACCCCACGGAGCCACAGGCCAGGACAAGGTCCTTATGTGGACCTTAGTGCTTCTCCATGCCCCCTTGGGCTGAGCGGGTGGGGGCCCCTCAAGCACTCAGGGAAGGCTTCTTTGCCCAAGGATGTAGAAATACAAGAATGGAGTTGAGCAGAAAGCAAAACCTGGACAACAGTAGCATGTTTCCTGATCAGCAGATGAGGCCAGCACAGGGCTATAGGAGAAGCACTTGAGCCAGAGCTGGGAGGACAGGAGCCCTGGCCATGCACAGTGGGGGACCTGGAGGTTGAGTTGCAAATGCAATTCCAGGAGGCTCCTTGTCTCTCAGGGCAGGGCTTGCAAACCTGCTCTCGGGACAGCGGAGGTAGGCACCTCTGTTGTCATTTGTTTGACAGGTAGGCACAGAGAGGGAGGGGGTGTATTTCTGTATTGCCATCAGGGAAGCCAAGGCCCAGAGAAGGGAAGTGAACTGCAGGTCCCATGCCTGGTGAGAGGCAGGACCAGGGAGAAGAGGGGTTTTGTGTTACAACTTCTGAGGGGGACCGGCAGGGAAAGGAAGAGGGGGCCGGGGGAAAGGAGGAGGGGCTCTGTCAACCCAGCTCTCTTGTTTACTTGTACACTTCCTTTGGCAGGCTTCACTGTTTTCCTAAACAGATGCCAGCATTTCTTTCTGTGAATTTATCCTGTCCAATTTTCACAAGCAAATGTCTCTCCCGCCCTTGGTTGTGAACCTGGAAGGGTGTTTGCCTTCCTGTGCTCCCAACATTGTGCTGCATGCCGAGCCCTTGTCTGATCGCAGGAGCCTGAAGCACAGGACACCAGAGCTGAGTACTTAGCACCTTTCCCTTGTAAGACATGTGGCTGGTCAGCGTTCTGCGGGGACATGTTGGAAGGTAGAGGGGCACGTTCTTCACCCATTGTCTTTTGTACTCTGCTAAAAAGGATTAAGTGACAGAGAATCCTTTAACAAGCTATGTGTGTGCACAGTTGGACTGCTCTTGGGCTGGGCCATGTTCTCTTAGTAAACCTAGATGTTGGTCCTGACCAAATCTCAGCTGTGTTGTCTAGAGCCAGTAGCTTTACTTTCCTCACTGCCCACCTCCCTCTCTGCAAAATGATTGCAGTCTAAGGGTCTGCCTCTCCTGCTGCACTAGAAGGCCCCTGCCCGTCCCTAAGAAGAAAGCAAAAGTCAAGGATGCTCTCTTCACCTCAGTGGCGTAGAGCTTCTCTTCCAGTCCCCAAGGCCTTCTGTAAGCCAAAGGCTGTGTGCCAGAGGGCTGGACCCTTGTATCACTTTTCCTGCCAAAGTCTCAGCAGAGTGACTCCAGTTACCTTTACTAAGAGCTGCAGGTTCTGTAGCCTGAGTAACTGGACACTTTCCACGTCCCAAAGAACCCGCAGCTCCCAGGACTGAGATGGTTTCCCAAGTCTCCACTGATGCTGTGCTGGTTTTTTCCCTCTGCTTGCATAGAATGAGGAGACGAGATTGATATTGCTAATATTGTTCCTCAGTGCTTTCCTTCTTGGACCTGTCGCCATGGTAAAGGGTTGCTTCTTGAATCTTCTATATGTTACTGCCGTAATGTGTCTATTATTATTTTTTTATTGCTATTGTTATTACTACTACGACTATTATTTGACTTCGTTTTTACTCAAGCTAACACAGTGTAATGTGCATCCAGGTCATGTGGTTGGGGTGATTTGAGATGAAGCCAATTTTCCATATTTGCTATAATCTTATGTCTCTTACATGTGATATTTCTGGCATTAATACTGTAGTGTAGTGTCTGATGTACCAGAGCAGCATGCTATGAGCATGAATGGCGGAGCTTTGACCAAAAAAACATGTCTCAGGAGAGCTTTCTCCTCAAGCTTGTGACTGACTGTGCAAGCAGATGAAATGACTAGGCGAGTGCTTGGAAACCCAGGCTCTGATAGGCAGCGGTGGGAGGCTGGGATTCAGTGGGGTGGGCCTGCGCATGCTCTCCATCTCGTTCCTCCTCATTCCTATCCTTTGTTTTTTACTTGGCTATACGTCCTGTCCTTTTTATTTTTATATTTTCAGACAGTATCTGGCTAAGTCACTAAGCTGTTCAGTCTGGGCTTGAACTTGTAATCCTCCTGCCACAGCCTCCCACAAGGCTTTCTCTTTGTTTTCGTTTAGCTATTTGTTTCCTCCTCTGGGGCCTGCCAGAAGGCTCTCTTTTGAGATTGCTTCTTGTTTTATGTGGCTTTTCCATCTTTGTTGTGCCCACTTGTGGTGAATCTCATTACTGGTCACTGTCCCCTGCTCCAGGATCCTGCATGCGCTCCACTGCCTCAGTCTGTGTAGATACATGCATCAGCTTTCCTTGCCTGTGAGAAAATATCAGAGAAATGCACTTGAAGGAAGAAAGTTTAATTTTGGCTCCTGGTTCCAGAGGGGTCAGTCCATGGTCGCTGGGCTGCAGTGTTTCTGGGCCAATGAGGAAATAATGCATCATGTTGAAAGGATGGAAAGTCACTCACATGATGGTGGCAGCAAGCAGGGAGATAGCGAGCCTGAGAGAAGGGGGCGACGCAAAGGACATAGATCCCAAGGGTAGACTTCTGCGACCTTCTGCCGTAGGCTAGGTCTCACCTCTTCAGTGTCATCAGCTTCTCTAAGGTGATGAATCTGTTCACAGATCAGTCCACAGGGAAGTCAGAGCTCATACAATCAGCCACCTTCTGAGGGTGACTTGCCACCTCTGCACACGAGCCTTTGGGGCACATTTTCAGGGCAAACAGCAGCGCAATGCACACTGCCCCCACATTGATGAGATACTTTCCTGCCCCTACACCTGGTTCTTACCGCCTCATGCTTCTAGCGCCCTGTACAACTGTGTCCTTCAGAAATGTGCGCTGACAAAGTGCTGCCAGCCTGCAAGCAATTTTTTACTCTCTGAAAACGTACCACTGGAGCCAGGCGTGGTGGCGCACACCTGAAATCCCATCCCTTGGGAGGCTGAGGCAGGAGGATCACGGGTGAGTTTGAAGCCAGCCTGGGCTACAAAGTGAGCTCAAGGCTAGCCTGGACTATATATTGAGACTTTGTCTCCAAAAGACAATAAAGAAACAAACTATCCCACTCTTAGTGACACCTAATGTATGGATTGCCGTGTGACAGATCACTCTGCGACATTAGAACAAATATACAGCATGTTCAAAAATATGGTGCTTGTTTAAAATTTTTAAAATTTATTATAGAAGAAGACACAATGCTGTGATTTCCCCACTACTTAGCCTCACCCCACCCATCTCCCAAAGCCCTCATCCCATCCTGCTCCTTTCTCAAGTGCCTCTGGAAGCCCTCTTTTGTGACGTCCTTTAGTTGTGCTATTGTGACTTCATGATGCCCCCGGTCAATTCAGCGCTTTTACCCCTCATGGTCACGTTGACTTTGGGGAAGAGCCAGGAACTGTTTGGGGGCAGATCTGCTGAACAAGGAGGATTAGGACACACTGTCACTTTACCAGCTGGCCCTTGTGGTGAATGACACTCTGCTGCAGCAGTCTCTATGTTTATGAACACATTTTGTAAAGATACTCAGGCAAAACGACTCACAGAACTGCTTCAGGAAGTGACAAGAATGATGGGTTAAGGGGATCTGAAGAGAGAGGAGTGTTTTGAGCGAGATTCACAGGAGTGTGTCTTTTAAATTTTTCGCATTTGGGCTTTGGCCTCTGTGTGTTATCTCCTGTGGCTGTTGAGAATCAGGAGTCTGGGTGTGGCTGACCTGGTGGATCTGGCTCAGGTTGGTGATGAGGTCATGGGTCAGCTGTCCTGTGGGGCTGCCGTCGTCTTCTGATGGGGCTGGACAGTCCACGCCTGAGCTGGACTGGATGTTCGGCGGGGAGGGGGATAGCATGTTTTCCCTCTTGGTGCTCTGTAGCAGTTGCTCAATGGACATGACATCTGGCTCTTCCAAAGTGAGTGGGATGAGACAGACAGATGGACAGGCAGACTCACTGACAGAGGAGTAAGATGGAAGCTTCAGTGAAGGGTTGTGTGGGTGAAAGCCTTCACTCTTAACCATCACACTGTCTGGCCCCACACTCTGTGGCAGGTGACTGACTACTGAAGGATGCGGGTTCTCCCAGGGGAGGTCACTGGGCGTCACTGTGGATGCTGGTGGCTGCTTCTGCAATGTCTTCTTGTGTGCGCGTATTGCATCTCTCCTGTCTTCTGATTGCCTGGATGCTGTTGGGGGCCAGTGTCACGGTTGGGGCTCTCTCATATAAAATGATGGCAATGCTTGGTTTCTCTTTATAATGGTCTGTGATACCGCCTTTCTTTTTCCCTTCTTTCTTTCCCTATCCTTCTCCTTCCATAGGAGAAGCTAAGGCTTGGGGGGTTGGTTATCTAAGTCATTTTGCCGTTACACAACAAAATGTGCGTTTACTTTCACTGTATTAGCTCTAAAACCTGCTATCTTTCCAGTGCACACATGTGCACTGCTTTTCACATGTGTGTAGTGTTTTCTAAAGCTGCTTTTGTCTCTCAGTGTTGGTGATAACTAAGAGCAACAGCTTGGTAGCACGCAGTGAGTGCGAGGAGGCCTCTGGGTGTAGCAGTGCACTAGAAGCCGTCCTGAACAGCTAAACCCTCAGGTTCCTGCCCTTCTCTGTTCTGCAGTTGCCTGTGAAAACCTCTGCTGTATAATCATCCTGGACAAGGGACCTTAGAGGCCCATGCAAGTGCCATAGCTTAGCAGCATTTTCCTTAGTTGGTGTCCTGGGAGGTTCCCCAGCCTGTGCGCTCTCGCTGCGGGAAGCTTCTTACCGCAGGACCCTGTTCATAGCGTCCAGCAAGCAGGGCTCTTGTGACCTGGCATCAGTGTCCTTTGCTTGGTGGGCCTGGGCGTAAACTAGAACACATGCCAATAAACTGTTCTAGATACTTAGGTTCAGAGGGAGGCTCTAGGAAAACTAAAAGAACAGGACAAAGAAAAAGGAGTCCTTGCTTTACCCCTGATCACAAAGTCCTGTTAGTTGAATTCAGTAAAGGAGCTTTGATCTTCTTTTTCCTTTTAAACCAAATCCTGGCTGCTTTACTTGACTTTGAAAGCATGGAATGAGTACATGTTTCTAATTTCAGTCATTCTTCCCTTTCTGCTGTATGAAAAGGGGACCGGCAGGTAGCCTTCTAATAGTTGGACACCTGAGCTTTTCTGCGCCGTCTCCTGATCATCTTTTATGTCTGCAGGGGACTTTTAGACTTATTCTTGCAATGCTTCTTAGATGTCTTACTTATTGGCTAAAGGTACATTTTGGTGGAAAATTTTATTTGAGTGTGTCCCCTCCACCAGCCCCAGCCTGCCCCTGTGGTTGGAGGATTAGAGGCTATTGTTTTGCAAGCTGTTCTTTTATCTCCACAGAGGTGTGCTCTGTACTTTTTAGCTTTTACACGCAGTGGCCATGGAGCAGTTTCATATTAGATGCTCCATGACCCTGAGTTTCCTTAAAACTCACGTAAATAGGCGAAATTCTTACAATTTCTTGGATCTCTTTAAAGAATTCAAACACATTAGGGAAGAGAAGATGGGAAGGGGATTGGAGACATAATTGAGAATGAGCTTTCTCAGAAACTCGTGTGGTCCTAGGTGGCTATGAGTTTGTTTCCTGCAAAGCCTGACATCTTGTTGAGCAGCTGTATTCTGAGTTGTATTCTTTTCTCAGAGCTCTGAGCATGCTCTGCTGTTACGTTAGAGATTTTTGTATATATCTATATGTATATCTCTATCAGTAGTGTTTACATGTGTGTTTAATAGACATACCAACAAGCACAACATGTTTCTAGAACCTTCCACATTTACATTTTTTTTTTTTTTCAGTTTTTCTTTCAAGTAGAAGGATGGATAAAAATTCAAGGATCTGGAAGTCCTCAAGGAGAGTAACTTGACCAGGTAGCTTTGGATAGCTGTTCAGGGACATTTCCCAAGGCCCTTCCTGTCCTAACTGCTGTGAACACCAAAGGGAAGCTTGATCTATCAGGAAAAAAAAAATGCAGTTCTGAGCAGGGAAATACCTGTTCCTGTAGGTGCAGTTTCCTGATGGCATAGCAGGGAGCTCCTTAGGAGAAAGTGCACAGACCTGGACAAGGTACACTGAAAAGACACTCAGGTCCTGACGGTACTGAGCTTTTTTCTGTCTGCTATGTGTACCTTACTGACAGTAAACTTACTGGTATTCATAATTGTGTGCAACATCCAACTATTTGTGCAGCACTACCGTGGATTTGATCGTCTCTGGCCCTTACAAAAATCCCTGTCTCACCCACCCCATCTTCTTACTACCATGAGGTCAGAAGGAATTCCCATTTTATAAAGGAGGAAAGTAGTTAGTAGTTCAAGAGCTAAGTAATGTCAAAGTAAGCAACTAAGTTCTCAAACTCAAGTCTTTTTGAGGTCCAGTTGAGTACCAGTGTGCCCCTGTCCTGCCTTAAGTGGACATTCACAGATGGACCTCATGAAAGGAGAATAATAGATTGGTGACCATGGTTCTTTCTGATGTTTCTGCTGCTGTCACAGATTGCACGAGGCACGAGGCAGGCCGAGGATCGTGTGTGTGTGTGTGTGTGTGTGTGTGTGTGTGTGTCTCTGATCTTTGCTTCATTCTTGGCATGTGACAGAAGCATTGGAAATTATGGTTTTTTCAAATATGCCCCCCAAATTCTTTGACGCTCCTTAGGAAGTTGGAGCAGATGCTTCTTGAAGGTGAGTTGGACTCAGTGGCACCCTCTTGTGAGCAGAGAAAAGCAGAAGGGACATTGTGCAAGTTTGGAGACAAATCCGTGTGGGCACCTGGCCTGCCCATTGCTCTTCCTGGATCACTGCCTCTGGGGGAAGACGGCTGCTGCCTGCGGATACTCAGGGTGTACCTTGCCCACATGGTCAAGAACTCGGGCCTTTGCCAGGGCCAAGAAGGAGCCGAGGCCTTTGCTTCACCATTTGTAAGTGATTTTCCTGTCCTGGTCAAGCCCTCCAATGAAGTGTGGCCTCCTGAGAGACTGTGAACTGGAGATACAGCAGGCCCTTTCCCACCCTCGCAGATTACAACAGGGACAGAAAGATAAGCACGACCATTGTTACAAGGTGCTGGTTTTTTTAATTGTCATAGTAGAACGCTAATATGGAAATGGATGAATAAGTCCTCAAAGAGTGCTGGGCTTCAGGTGATCCTGACAGTCATTGATAACGACTCAAAGATAGGGGCTGCGATTGGTGGGCATCAGCTGCTTCTCTGTCGTGGTCTTTCATCTCTGAAGAGTTACAGAAAGTTTGAGTGTTTCCCGAATTGGACAGTCACCTGGGGATTGTTAAAAATCACAACCCCAAATCCCATCCCAGGACTCATATAATAGAACACCCTAGGATGCAGTTTGGGAATTTATATTAAAAACATAATTCTTGTGGGGATTCAGCTGCAGGCAGTTTCAGTGTACCCAAGAGATATTTGGGTGCCACTGAACTAGAGCCTTTTCCTTTTTTTTTTTTTTTCATAATTCAGCCCTGATAATTGCATTGTGCTCCAAGGGCATCGCCTCTTAGTTCTGTTTTGGAGCTCCTCACAGTGTGCTGTGCCAGGGTGTGTATGGGGGAGGCTCAGTCTGCCCGCGCCACGTGCTCCCCTCTGAGCCCCATCTTGCACTTGGCATAGAGCCAGCGTCAGAAAAACATGGGAGGGGCACTTCAGGCCTGGAGTGCAACCGGAGCCAAGCATGGAGGCAGGTTGCAGTGCCAATGTTGATGTTAGTTGGTGTTCCCCTTCAAAACAGGCCTGTTTCTGTGTGTATCTCTCTATGTATGCAGACCGCAGATGCTCCGCAGCAGAAGGTGGCTGTGGAGAACACGCTCAGGATGAAACCTGTTGTCTGTCTGGAATGAAGATATTACAGATCGCCAAGTTCGGTAGGAATATTAGAGAGGGTCAGACGGGGCTGAGCCCTGGAGAGAGAGCATCAGTAATCCAAAAAATGAAAACAAAGCTGTGGTCAGAGGCGCATGTTGCTGCAGGCCAAGACTCAAGGTAAAGATGGAAAAACCAGACCTACATGCCTCCCTGAGGGATGACTGGTGTGTTAGTTACTTTTCTCTCCTTGCTGGGACAGAATACCTGACACCCAAAATTAAGGGAAGAAAGGTTTATTTAGTTCACAGTTGTTGACGGTTTCAGTCCATACTCAGCTGACTCTAAGACAAAGTGGCACATGGCTGAGGACAGCATTTCATGGTGGCAAAGAGCAGCAAAACAGCAAGAGCACAAGGGAGGAACAGCGGCAGCAACGGCCACAGAGAGCAAGTCTGTCTCCCTTGTGTTGCATTCAGGCCGTGCGCCCCAGGATGGGTGTAGCAATCACACCCATAATCCCAGTAGCACCTATACCCATAATTCCAGGATCAGGAATGAATCACAAACTGTAAAAGTACACCCCATAATTGCATGAGGCTTTGGGGGGACAGCTAGACACAAACCATAACAAGTGGTATCACCCGGTCCGATAAAGTCTAGATAGACATCAGTCGTCTCCGTAGGTGACCAAGACCCACAGACCCATCCTTTGCTGAAAAGTTCTCTGTTCTTTCTGTGTACACTTGCTATAGGACTTGCTTCTTCCTTGGCTCAGCATTACCTAAGCATCTATACTTACAATCTTATTGGTTGATCGTAGCTTTCACCCACATTGTACCCACCTTGTGATTTTGCTCTATAAAACTTACTCCAGAAAGTGGGCTCATTGCAGCCTACTCGGGTCTCCTCCTGCCTCTCAGGGGCTATCTCCCCCTGAAAAAAATTTCCTACACTAAACCTTTGTTGTTTCTTAGAATTCATCCTTTGATTTGGGGAACATGATCTTAGTGTTAACGTACATCCAGTGGGTTGGGAGTTATAATATTTCCCTTATATCAACTACAGCACCTATATCAAAGGAGTGAGTCCTGCTAGTTCTCTAGTTTTAGGTACTAACAAGGGATATTTTATTTATTATATTTTAGTAAGGATCTACAGGGTCTCACTACACAGATCGAACTCGTAATGATCTGCCTGTGTTCAGCCTCCCAAGAGCTGGGATTATAGGCATGTGCCACCATGCCTGGTATTGTCATCTCAGTGTGCCCAGGGGTGGGGCTGGCAAAGCATGCCAGGGATGGAACCCTGGTCCCTGTGTCTGCCTAAGCAGGCACTTTAATCTGTTGAGCTCTCTGGCCTGCCCTCTAACAAGGGATATATTAAATGTGCTTTTAGTTGTTCAGTGCAATGCCACAATCTACTAAAATAGATTCCTCAAGCATTCCGATTAGGTTGGGTGTGATCTTTGATGTCTCCTCTGAGGATACTTGTGCCAAGTGTTTCAGTGTTTTGTTGTATCATCTACATTTTAAAATTTTTATACATGTATGTGTGCAGAACTGAACACTGAACGAGGGGCCGCCTTCCCACTGA
This sequence comes from Octodon degus, assembly GCF_000260255.1. Classification (NCBI taxonomy): domain Eukaryota; kingdom Metazoa; phylum Chordata; class Mammalia; order Rodentia; family Octodontidae; genus Octodon; species Octodon degus. Next base: position 7,716,562 of record NW_004524704.1, on the reverse strand, counting down.
GCTATACCTTCAGCTCTCTTTACATGTTTTTGCTGTTGAGACAGGGTCTCGCTAAGTTGCCTAGTTGCCCAAGCTTATAATCCTTCTGCCTCAGCCTTCTGAATGCTGGGATTACAGGTATGCACCACCATGTGTGGCTTTGATCTACATTTAATTTAAAATAAAAAGTGAGGTCACTCTAGGTCCTTTTCCCCAATGAGATTCGCACTACCGCCTCTCTGGCGTTCAGTACCTATATCCCCTTGGGTAGGTTAGAGTCCAATTCAGAATGGAGAGGAGAGGCTTGGGTAAGAGGATGGTTTTGAGTTCTTGTCTAGCTAGGTAAATCTGTCCACTACTGTGTTGGTTGCCTCTTCTGCCATAATAAAATACCACAGACAGTGTGGCTAAAGTGACAGAAATTTATGTTATTGTAGTTATGAGGTGGGGGCCGGAAGTCTTCACTTGAGGTGTTAGCAGGGTTGACTTCTCCTGCGGCCTCTCCTTGCCTTGTGGAAAGCCTCAGTGTAAAGACCTCCTGTGGTCTTTACTCTGTTCCTACACCCTTAGGGTCCTGTTCGCGTCCTCATTTCCTCTTGTAGGGTCACTTCTCCAACTGGATTAGAGCCCTGCCAGTGACCCCTCCTTCATCTTTTAAAGGCCTTGTCTCCAAACCTAACAGCACCCTAAAGCCCTGGGGTCCGGCTGGGAAGACACAGTTGAATTCGTAGCTGGCATCCAGACTGTGTTTGGATGTCAAGGCCCATATGAACAACAGCTTGGGGTGGGGATGGGGCAGCCTTGATTCTTTGTTGCAGTGGTGGAGTGAACCCTAAAGATACTGAGTCCTTTCTCTACCGTTCTAGAAATGATCCCTGATACTATTGTCCTACTATATTTCATGGAGTCAGTTAAGAGACAGAATGTTACAATCAATGAAGGGGACTTTGACTAATGTCTCTTATTTAATGTGAGAGGACACTGAAGTCCAGGGAAAAATTGGCTATGTTTATAATTGAGTCTCTTGATTTATAACCTAATTCTATCCACTCAAAAGCAAATCAGAGCATAAAGCCACGTGCTGTGCCAGCTACTGCCAAATTCTGACACCTTGGAGACACCCCAGTAATGGCGGGACATTTTATCCACACATCAAGAAGGGAGCTGTGATGGGTGCTTAGTGGGAACGTGCTAAGCACACCCTAAAAATAGTGACTTCCTGTAATCAAAGCTTTTTGTCTGAAAGAGGGCTTTCATCAGGGCTTTTTGCTTCTTGATCTCCAAAGCAGGTTCTGTTTTTTAGGATGAGTTGTAGGAACAAGGCTAGTTGGTAAGTTGGCTGGCTTTGTTGCGTTTAAGTAGATCACATATAGGGGTCGATAATAATAGAGAGGATTCATTTATGTCTGTACTTTAATGTCAGAGTTAGGACTAGAAATGATTCCTAGTGTCTTAAATGGTTTTGGATACAAATGACTGCTGAAGTATTCTTTAAAATTACATCAAGTTGTGATTTTTTTTTTTTCCGGAATCTGTTAAATGGCTTAGAAATCAGAGCTGTGACCTTCCGTTTTCCCTAAGTTTAGGAAAATGAGAATTTTTTTTTTTTTTTTTTTTAAATTGGAACCAGGGATTGAACTCAGGCCCTTGCACTTGCCAGGCAAGCACTTAATCTACTGAGCTATCTCCCCAGCCCTGGGAATGAGATTTGTAAGTGTTGTGTGCTTCTCAGAAACTTTTTAATAGATTCATGGGCAAAGCAAATACAAACAGTGCTTTCCAATCTCTGTACCTGTGGGGGAAAGCAATTGTCTGCACAATCCAGTTACCATTTCAGTCTGTCTTCATAAAGGAATTTTACAGCATTTTGTGGACATTCCTGGTTTCTCTGGTTCTTGTGGTAAAATAGCTGGCACTCCTTATTGTGAACCTCCTCACAGAGAGGCTGCTCAGACTCTGCCTAGAGACGGTCTAGACAGCTGAGCCTCAGCACCAGCTGTGTGTCACTTACACGGTACATCTCAAAGCACAAGGACAACTTGCCCCTTGTGTTGGATCTCTGCTGTTCAAGAGAAGGATTGTTTCACCATAGACCCCGTCCCTATTTCCTAAATGATTGATTCATGGAAAACTGAGAGAGGCTTCCAGTGCCAGGCGATAGGACTGGAACAGTGGACAACAGTAACAAAGATAATAGGTCCTGCTCCCTCGTAGTTTATATGTTAGTGGAAAAATAGGGTTTAATAAGGCAGTTTTAGTTTTGAATGCACCCAAGTTGAGATAAGTTCTCCAAAGAGAACTGGAAGAGAGAATAGCAGGCTTTCTAGGTGCTGGCCCCAGGCTGAAGCCTTCTCCATGACCTGATTCTTGGCTTGGAAATGAAGGAAAGATCCAGTGGGTGCTAAACTAGGAGGGTTGGAGAGAAGGTTCTAGAAGACGGTGGCTCTGCTGAGGGAACAGCCTATTTAAAGAGGAGGTAAAGGGGAAAGGCGATTCATTGAAAATGAGAGAAGTGTTTTATCTTTCTATTTTGTAATTAAAAAAATTATTTCATTTCATCAGGCCTTGTGTCTGTATTTGTGTCCTGACTGAATTTGAATCAGAGCGTCTGAGGTGCTTCAGAGTCCCTGGACTAGATTGGTAACCGTGGCCGATGGGGGTGCAGAAGAGTTCCTGGGTTCTTGAGGCTGATGAACAAAGAACTGGGTGCAGTGTGCAGCCATAAGGGTAAAGCAGCAAAGTTTTAATCAGGCAGCAGTGTGCTGGGAGTGGGCTCCTGCCTGAATTAGGAAAAATGGTGCCAACAGTGAAGACCATGGGTTTAAGAATTTAAAATGTGCCTGGTCCTGGGCCCTTCCCACTGGGTCTTCCACAGCATGACTAACATGTGATTGGTAGGGTGCTGGGTCCCCAGCTGTGTCTGTCCCAAATGTTCTTCTCATCATGCATTGTGTTCTAACTGGATATGTCAGACGCAGTCCATATGTAAGAACCGTTCATGAGCTCCAAGTGAAGGAAAGGTTCCTGTAGGTTATGTAGGAGGATGCCTAAATCTCATGTCCAGTCTTACCCCTGCCTCCAGGTAGTGGGCCCGAGGATGAAGGTCAGGGGTGGCTCTGGGGCATGACCCAGGTTCAGGAGAGTGGAAGAGCGTAGTCTGGCTCACCTCAGTTGTGCTGTCTGTCTTAGATTCCTTCATGGCACAGATAGAGCTGGGCCTTGCTGCTCTGAGGTGAATCAGCTGGAGTCAGTGACCCCAGCAGTTAGGTGAGAGCAGAACAGTCATGAAGCAGCTGTGGTGGGGGCATAAGGGGACACAGACCATAGTCGGAAGGAGGGGAAGTCAGGAGAATATACCACCCTAGGGCACATGTGAAGTCTGCCTGGGTGGCCAGGCTGCTATGAGAAAGTTTGTCTGAGGAGACTGAAAATACTGTCTGAGGACCGCTTCTACACCCTTGAAAGTGTCTATAACTCTGTCCTGTCCTTCTACGACTGTGCAGACCCTCAGGGTGGGTCTGAGGGTCACTTACAGAAATCTTCCCGCCATGGCTCCTTGCTCTGTGAGGCTGAGGAAAAACAGAGTGCTTCTCCCAGTGCCTGTCAGAAACATGACCTTTTCACAGCTGGGTTCTTATGACTTAATTCTTGTTTGTGGGGTATTTAGAAGTTCAGGTCAAGGATGAATGTTTGTTGCAAAATTGAAGCCACAGGAGCAAGATGTTTAAAGATAGGGGGGGTGGGGAGGAGCTGGGTTTTTTGTTTTTTTTGTTTTTTCTCCTTTTGCAGAGGAAGATGTTCATGGCCTGAATCTGCCTTCACACTTGGATGGGATCACCAGTTATTGATGTCATCCTCCGGAGGCATTGAGAGCCTTTGGAGGGGTTGACTGAATGGGTGTTTTTTCTTTTTTTAAATGTATTTAGTACAGGGTCCCACTACACAGATCCAACTCGTAGTGATCCTTTCTGTTTTTCAGACTCCCAAGCACTGGGATTACAGGCACGTGCCACCATGCCCAGTCTCAATCTCACTCTCTGTGTCTCCCGAGGACGGGGCCAGCATGGCAGGCCAAGAATCAAACCCCTGGCCCTTATGAATGTTGTTTGTTTGTTTATTTATTCTTTTACTGTTTTGGCTTTACCAGGATGCAGTCTTCTTTACCAAGACAGGGTTAGCATTTCTGTGATGATCTGCCCCCTGGGCCAAGGGGTAGAATAGAGTACGAGACCACTCAAGCAGCCTGAAGGAAAGTTACTAGATATTCGGTTGTGTTTTTTTTCTTTTTCTTTTAGTCTAAATGTGATTAAAAACAAAGAAAATATACCAAACTAATATTGTTGATTTAAAAAATTTGTTCTTCGCCTATCTCTTAAAAAAAAATCTTAAGAAAAGACTTGGTAAAATGTTACCATTAAACTCCAAAGCCAAAACCTTCCCCAGAATGTGTGCGTAGCAGTTGATTTTGTCAGACCAACATAGAAAACTACTGTAAATGCTTTCACTGTTGGGAACATGAATTTTAGACAGAGGATTTTAGGTAATGTGAGCAGTAAAAAGGAAAATTTGGTTGCCTGCCTACTTCTGTTGATTGATGGAAAGCAGACAAGTCAGCTTGTGGGGAGGGAGATACGTGCTTAGGGTCGTTCTTATGCAGGTATGTATACTGTGGATGTTCAGTACTTTAATTTGTTGTATCTTCAGTAAGTTTTCCAACTGATGGGCAACTCTCCTTAGTACAACAACTTGTTTAGTGTAGAACTTCAGTAAAATCTTACATTTAAACACATCTTCTCTTGGTATATAGCTACATAGTCAATCCGGGTGTGAAGTTTTGTTTGATGATTTGATATAACAAAAAATATCAAGACTGGGTGTGGTGGCATGTGCCTGTAATCCCCGCTCTTGGGAGGCTGTAAATAGGCAGATCACTACGAGTCTGATCTAGTAAGTAGTGAGACCCTAAGCACCCTCTAGACCCTTCCCTAAAATAATCCCCCCCCAAAAAATATATATATGTATATGTATTAAGCGTATTGATACTATGTTTCTTTGATCAGTGTCTGACTAGTCTATCTACTGTTTGTCTATCTGTCCATACATCCATCCATCCATCAACTTATATGCCTTTAGATCAAGCCAGGGCCTTGTGCATGCTAAGCAAGTGTTCTGCTATTAAGCTACATTCTCCTCCCTAGATCAGTGCTTTGATGGTGTGTGTGTCCGTGTATCTGTGTGTACCAGAAGTCTCAGGACCTCGCGCTTACCAGGCAGGTGCTGCGCCATATCCTCTGGCTCTAGATCAGTGTTCTAAAACTTGCATGCTCATAAGAATTGTGAAAGGCTCCCATTAAAATGCCTATGTCAGTACCCTCCCCAGACTTACCAACTCAATCGATATCACTAGGTAAAGGAGAGGGTCTCCTTGTATGTTTATCAATTGCTCCAAGTTATTTCTTATTCTGAGACAAGTTTAAAGATTATGACTGCTGACAGTTTTCCTTGAGTACTTTGTCTTCTCAGCTGGGCTTTTGGAGCACAAAGCGTGATAGGATCCTGAGCCAACAGCATTAAAAGTGAGATGAATCCCAGAAGAGCCAGTTGAATGAGCTGGCCTGAGCAGTCCCGCTGCTCCTGCCCTTCCTGAAGCTGTGGTCCTTACGGTGCTGTCCACAGTCCCTGGTAGGGGCGGCCTCTTCTATGGTTCCGTTGGCCCTTCCAGCGTCCCAGGGTAAAAACAATATGTACTGATAATCGACGTGCACATTTCCCCACTTTCACATCTCTAACATTAGAGTACGTATTAGACTGGATGATGTCTGAGTTTGAAAGTTTTTTTAATTTTTTTTTTTTTTTTAATCAGAGCTTTGGGAATTGAAGTCAGGGCCTTTTTTCTGAGCTACGTCCCCATCCCTTTTTCAGTTTGTTTGAGACAGGCTCAAGTGTGGTGGCACGTACCCATAAACTCAGCATCATGGGAGGCCAGGGCGAGCTGGCTGAACTCAAGCCCATGGGCCTTCTTCCTCAGCCTCCTGAGTGCTGGGTTTACGGTGGGTGCCTTCACGCTTGGCTTTGTCTCTGCCCTGGTGCCTCTGTATTCAAGCAGAGTTAGCAATCTTCTGAACCCTAGCTGTTGACACTTGAGAAACGGACACAGTAATGTGACCATAGGAGATCACTAGGAGTGGGGAGAACCCAACTTGATATTCGGCTCTGTCCTCGTGCTGGTTGTTGACTGGGAAGCAGCCGTAGAGCCCCACGGTTTCTTGGGGTCAGGCCCTGGGAGTGGCTTCGTAGGTGGTTCTGAGTGAGGTCCTTCCATGAGGCCATAATTACAGTCTTGCTGGGCTCATGCCCTCTGACAGCCAGCTGCAGGGTCCACTGGCTGTCAGGCTCACTTGTGAGCAAGTTGGGGTGCTGCCCGTGGAGGCTGCTATGGGTCCCCCTGCAGACTGCTTGATAACATTCCTTTACAGTGCCAAACCTTACTGACTGGCTCCTCCCAGCAAGTGACCCAAAGGACAAAGGCCAGGAAAATGTTGCAGTGTCACTTATAGCCTTGCTTCCCAGCCCCACACCATCAATCTTCTGCATGGGCTTGCACGTAGCCCAGCCCTGACCCAAGGTTCCTGGGCATGTCCCAGGGCACAGGTGTCAGGAGACGGAGGTCAGCGTGAGCTGGCTCTGCTTTCCCACATGGCTTTGTCTGGATCTGCTTTGCTACTTCGGACCCCTAGGCCAGCTCTTAAGCTGCCTACAACAAAACTCTTTGTGATTTATGTCCCTGTCGAGCACTTCTGAAACTTTAATGAGTCTACAAATCCCTTGGGTCCCCTGTTGAGTCACAGATTCTGGTTCACTACGTGTTCAGTGTGGCTGGATTCTGCGTCCTCACAGCTCGCAGGTGATGCCCTGGGTCCTGGCCCACAAAGGAAACTGTGACACCTTGAGCAGCGTCAGGTGGCTTCCGGTAGCAGCCGCGTGAGGACCACACTATAACTGAAACTCCTTCCTCTTGCTTGCCTGGCTTCACAGAGAGACAGATTATTGGGGGCAGAGCTAGGGAGGCTGCAGTCCACCTGCTGGAGTTGGTTAAGGGACATGCTTATTTATTTATTTTTAGGTGGAACAGGGGATTGAACTCAGGCCCTTGCACTTGCCAGGGAAGCACTTATTCCACTGAGCCATCTCCCCGGCTCTGGTTAAGGGACAGTGAGGCATGTGTTAGGCATTATCAGGCAGTGAAGTTCGGGTTTAGACGACAGCTAGATGCCCTCAGTGGTCAGTTAATTGGCTCACAAGGGGTGGGAGGCAGGCTGGCACTCAAACAGCCTGCAAAATGAGCTACGTCAGTGCCTCCCTCAGTGCTCAGCCAGCCATCAGGAGCCTCCCTCTTTTTCTCACCTTTCTTCCATGCACCTACACCCAGTCATGCCATCTGCCTTTGAAACTCTAGCACTTAGGAAAGCTTGAGACCCAGAAAAGATTTCCCTGGATAACATGAAAATCAGAGCTGAAACAGTTGCACAAACACTGCTGTACTTTGAGCTGCTAGCTGAGGCTAGAATGCTGGCCAGATCTGCTGCCTTCTATCTTGCCCCAGGCAAAATGTGCGTCCAATTGTGGCTCCTTAATCAGTAAAGAGGAGCACAGTGGACTGAGAACTCGGCGAGCAGCAGAGTCTGTTTTGTCTCTGATTCCCTCTCGATCCCTGTGTTCATTGATGGGCACGCATACCTGCACACACTAGAAATAAAGAGGAAAATGAATGGATGCATGGTCTGAGGGGACTGTTGAGCCTTTAGAATCTAACAGAATATGTGGTGAGGTCTCTGCACTAGCACCCTGTGGGGAACCCCACTGTGCATGTCCTCATTTTGGGGCCCCTGTGAAAGCTGGAAGTGCTTTCCATGTTGAGTCCATGCATTGATGTTTCTTCTGCCGGTGTAGAGGGTGGACACCAGCCTGTGTTTCAAGGAGCCTCGGCACCAGGAGAGGCTACAGATGGGATGCTGGCTGCCACAGGAAGAGCAGGCATTATCCGAGGCCATCCATTGGATGTCAGCCAGCCCGTGTCTGCACTGGTGGGCATGCAAAGTGGCTTACTGTCTTTGGAAGATCATGGGACACTATAAAAAAGATTAAACAGAGAGACTCAGGGATGGGAAGAGATAGGAGGAAGAAGAGAAGAAGTAAGAAGGATCATGATGTGATAGGCGCATGTTCTTATGTGTTGACTCTTCTCTGTGTGTCACAAACACATACTAACACAAATTTTTTTTTAAAAAAATTAAATAGGGCTGGGGAGATAGTACAGGAGTCTAAGCATCTGCCTGGCAAGCACAAGGACCTGAGTTCAATCCCCAGGACCGATGCTGTGCTGGCCATCAAAAGAGTGATGGTGCATACCTGTAATCCCGGTGCTGGGGAGGCTGAGACGGGAGGACCACTACAAGTCTGAGCTGTGTAGTGAAACCCTGTACCAACTAAGAAAAAAATCTTAAAAAAAAAAAAAAGTTAAATGTACACCATGCACTTAAGTATCACAGCTATTATACTCCTAGGTAGTTCTTTAAGAAAGATGGAATTTATGTATATCAAAGGTCTGTGCACAAATGTTTACAGCAGTTTTATTCATATTAGCAGAAAATTAGAAACCGGTCATTGGCTAAATTGTGTTATCTCCATATACACAGTGGGATACTATTTGGTAATGAAAAGAAGCAGCTGCTGATACGTTATCAAAAGCAGGTGGGCTCTGAAGCATCATGCCAAGTGTCTCAGTCGCTTTCCTCATCGCTGAGATAGCATACCCACCACCCACAGCTTGAAGGAGGAGAGGTTGATTTTGGCTCACAGGTTCAGCCCATAGCTGTCTATCACCAGGGCAGGAAGGTGTGGGCAGAGGGCCTGGCAGAGGAGAGCTGCTCACCTCATGGAGGCTCGGAAGCAGAGAGAAGGGGCGAGCGGGGTCTGTGAGCCGTCCGCTGCCCCACCTTCTCTGACCAGGCTCATGGCGGTCAGTTAGCTCACTGCACGATGCAGGCATGGTCAGACAAGTCAGACTTTGAGGGGACAGTTTAGGTCTAAACCATAGCACCAAGGGAAGAAGCCAGCCATCAAAGGTCACTATTCCATTTGTGTATCATTACTATAGGAACAAATCATATCAGAGATTGGCTGGGGTCTGGGGAGAGGATTGACAGCAAAGAGGTGTGAGAAAACCCCGGGTTAATGGAAATCTACGTCTTCTTCAGTGGGGCTGTCGCTGTACAACTTTACCTTTGCGAAGCTCAGCAAACTGCATTGTTCAAAGGGAGTGAGTTTGATTATGTGTAAGTTCTACCTCAGCACACATAATTTTTATGGAAGGTGTCAGCCAATAGTGTCAGCCGCTGTTCTTCCGATGAGGCAGGGGGCATTGTTGAAGGAATGACAGCACCTGTGCCGGCATGCGGGAACTGGGCTCACAGGGCCGAGGCAGAAACGAGCGCAGCTCCAGCCTCCTGTCTGGGTCCTTAGCGCATCCCAGGTGGGGCTCCTGCACGCCTCTGCAGCACTGTGTGTGGCTTTTTAAAGTCGCACTTCTGTGCTACTCAGTGGGCTGTGGACTTGGAGCTTGGCTGGAGAAGACCTAACCAGAAAATGGAGCGAGTCTGCCTCCAGCCGGGATCAAGAGGATATAAAGCACCAATAATGGATGTTGAGGTACATATTCCATTTTACTGTGATGAAGGGGGAGGTGGCCCCATACAGTTCATTAAGGTATTCAGAAGAGTGCCCCAGGAGCATCGCCAGTCAATCTAGAAGGGACATATGTCCCAGAGATTCCCTGTGACTTCTCGTAGCAGAGAGCCTGTGAAGCTGGGGTGAGCCAGGCCTGGTTCCAGTTCCTCAATCTTTGTTTCCTGAGTTCACATCCTTTTTAGACACTTTAACTTATGCCTCTACAAAATAGCATCTGTAACCCTGAACTCAAAGGTTTCTAGGAGACTTAAGGCTGGGAAACAGTCCCTCGCCCAGCTGCAGGAGGCTCTTCAGTCAGCGCTGGCTGCACATCCGCTGCCTGACCTGCAGCTTTCGCGATCCTTGTGGCGCTGTGAAGGTGAAGAGCCTGGTGTCAGCTATCAACCATCATTCGTCCCCCAGAGCCATTGGGCTACATGTAGATTTTAGTAGTTCTGAATAAAGCACTGTTTGTACAATAATTGGTTGAGAAAATTGGGAGAGGTAAAAAAAAAAATTGCTTTTCTTCTTCTGTTCCTTTTTATTGGGGAATGTGTGTTAGAACAGGACAATAATGGAGGTCCACCGTGAGGGCCACCATGCTGCCAGCTGAAAGACAGTGGTGCTCCCCAGTGCTGTCTCAGATTCCATTCAGCCTGTTTAAAAAACAACAGTAGCGGAAACTGTCCCTACATCCAAGACACCATGTGCTCTTTACATGCCAGCAAAAACCAGAGAGGCAGAGACCGTCAGTGCCCCAAGCCTCAGCTGGGTGACTCTTCGAGGACACTTGCAGTTGTCTCTGTGTCTGCCCTCTAGAGTTAGAGGATGGCTGAGGACTAACTGAAGTACCGTCAGCTAGGGCTACCTTTATAGTAAATGACTTACCTGCCCCCTGCCAGGACTGTAACGTGCTCAGCGTGTTTCCCGTCTTCCCTCGAGATTTTTCATTGCAATCATCGGAAGCCTAGAGCTACAAAACAACAACTAGTTTTAATAGCCTACAGCCACTGGTGTAATAACAGCGGCAAACACACCACAGATGATAGAATTGGTTTGTGTACTTTATAATTTAAAATTTTTTATTAGTGTGTTTGCAGTACATACTGATTGCATTCATTGTGGGAGGTTGGTGGGTGCACATGGCCAGCCTAATTCTATTTATTTATTTATTTATTTGGTACCAGGGATTGAATTCAGGACCCTGTGCTTGCCGGGCAAGCACTTATTCTACTGAGCTATCTCCCCGGCCCCTCTAATTCTTTTTGTATCCTCCCGCCTCTCCCTGTTAGCTATTGCTCTTTTTTTTTTTTTTTTGCTCTTTAAGTGACACGTTTACATCCCCATCGTATGTTCCATGTCCCTCGACTCAGTTTCCCCTTCCTAACCCTCGTCACCCAGCTTAAGGGTCAGTTAGAATTGCAGATCCTAAGACATCCTTTTAGGTGCTGTGGACTATATTTTGTGTCATGGGTACTCAGAGGGCATAATTTGCGCGGAAGATAAGTGGGCTGCATTCCCATATGGAGAGAACATATTAAAGGGAGTATGTTAAAGCTCCACAGGAGGAGAAGTGGCACATACAGTTTTAGGTCCCAGAAGTTTTTCTACTGCCCTGGGCAGACCCATTGGCCTCTTGAATCATTGAAGAGCCTAAGGACAGGAAAAGAGAGTCAAAGTGAGGCGTCTGCCTGGGAGACCTTGAAGACGTCGCCCAACTGCAGCAGCGCGGCTCCAGCTAGCCCACACCACACTCCTTTGTGTAGGTTATTTAATAAATTCATTTCACAACCCACAGAGCACAGTAGGAAACAATGCAATTACTGAACCATAGGCACACAGCTGCCAACATCTTGTTGATTCAGAATTGTCCAAACACTTCCACGTGGGGGCGGGACGGATGCAATTTGCTGGTTCAACAGTTGACATTGATAAATTGGAGTTTCATTTCGTCTGCCTTCTGTTGGAGGTGCTAATGAGCACTGAAGGCCTAGAGAAACAGCGGGGAGAGGCGGGGACTCGGGCCTGATCTCCACGCGGAGTGACTGAGCCGGGAAGGTGGGGACCTGATGCCACCGGGAAATCGCTGCAGAAATCGGAAGGCATGAACAAAGGCCACATAAAATTAGTGCTGTGGAAATTGTAATTATTTAAGTTCCACTTGCAGATTGTGTGGGCTGGAATCTTCATTTATAAGGAGAGAGTGTTTTCTTTTATATGCTTCCAGAAATTCTCCTTTATAATTGACGGGGCACGATGGCAAGATTCCCTGGCTTCTGGAAAATGAGGGGTGGAGCCAGGTGACCTCGGGTCTCTTCAGGCCCTGGGTTTTGACCTGCTATGGCACGAGAATTTGCCCTAAGTGAATTACGTCCTCTGCACACACACACATTTGCCTTGGCCTCTGTTTTCTAACCCCTTCGTGTGCTCACTTCTCAGCTGGCTCGCTAGCTGCTAGTGCCTGCGTTAGGAACTAAAAGTAGGGGAGGTTGAGGGCCCCGGCGCTGCCCGGCTTCTAGCTTGGGTAACAGGGAGATGGTGCACGGAGTCCTTCCAGGATGGGGCAGGGACAGAAGCGAAGTGTGCAGAGCCGTGGGCGGAAGGAAAGGCCGCTCTTCAGAGCTGGAAGTATTTTAGGGTGGTCCCTAAGACAAGAAGGGGAAGACTGGCAGGAAGAAGTGTGCGGCCAGACCACTTCTGTGTGCCATCGAGACTTACTGAGCACCTTTGCAACATGGCTCAGAGACAAGGGTTAGGAGAGCGCCACAGCGTCACAGTGAGAACTTGAGAAGTGAGATTTGGAAGGTAGATGGCCAAGGGCTGCCACACACAGAGCTGGCATTATTATTATTATTATTATTATTATTATTTTGTATTTTAGGGAAGGGTCTACAAGGTGTTCAGGGTCTCACTGCTAGATCGGACTCATAGTGATCCGCCTGTTTACAGCCTCTCAAGAGCTGGGATTACAACCATGCGCCACCACTCCCAGTCTCAGTTGCCATCTCAGCGTGCCCCAGGGGCAGGGCTGGCATGGCAGGCCCTGGGATCGAACCCCTGGCCCCTGAGCCTGCTTTCAGGCACTTTAATCCATTGAGAAGAGTTGCCATTATTATAAGGTTAAGCAAATTAAAGTGCTAAAGATATATTTTGGGGGTTGGGGAGATAGCAGGTGGTCTAAGTGCCTGCCTGGCAAGCACAAGAACCTGAGTTTGATCCCCAGTATCGTGATGGCCACTAAAACCGGCCTTGGTGGTGTACGCCCATAATCCCAGCCCTGGCGAGACTGAGACAGGAGAATCCTTAGGAGCTGCCTAGGGAGACCCTGTACCAAATAAATAAAAGATTACAATATATATATAGGTATATTCTGTATTTCCTTCCTTAAGTAGAGGCTATGGGCCACAAATGGAACTCTAGTACATCTTTATGAATCAGGTATTTTATGCTCAAATCATTAAATTATAAAATACCAGCTGTGCATATTTGTTTCACACATGAAGCATTTGAGCCTAGAGAAATTAATTATTCCCCCTCACCAGAAATCAGACAGTGTGGACTGGGGATGTGACTCAGCGGTGGAGCTATTACCTAGTGTGGATGAGGTGCTGGGCTTGAGCCCAAGAAGGGAGGGAGGAGGGAGGAAGTGAGGAAGTGATTGAGGGAAGAGAGACAGGCGGAAGAGAGAGGGGGAGAGAAAGTCAGTTTAACAGTCATGGGATTTTAGAGTAGACTCTGAGAAAGGGCATTTCTTTAAGTTGTGAGTCTTTCAGGTAGGAATCCCCCAGCTGCAAGTCACTTTAGTGTGTGTCATTTGTTTGCTAATGACTTACAGTATTTTTGTTTTTGAGTCACTGTTGCCGTGTTGTCCAGGCTCAGCTTGAAATCCTGGACTCGCTGATAACCCATGTCTCAGCCTGCCTCATAGCTGGGCCTGTGGACACACACACTGCTGCCTTAAGCCTGTTTTAACCCATGGTTTTCAAGTAAGTCAGATCCACTTTTGTATAGCACTACATGAAATAAAACCTGCTCTAAACAGAATTTAATAAGTAAACTTGACTTTATTTTAAATGTGATTGGTGAAAGCTACCTATCAATAAACTAGAACTTAGAATATTCAGTTTGGACATAATTCACATGTTACTTACTGTACTGGCTTATATGTTGGGTTGGACTCACTGTTAAATTGTCTACCTTATGTGTAGAATCATGTCATATCTGTGTCCTTCTTTGTTGTTTTGTTTTTCATTTTTTGAGACAGGGTCTCTCTCTGTATAGCCCAGGCTAGACCTGAGCTGATAGAGATCCTGTTGCTTCAGCCTCCTGTGTGCTGGGATTACAAGCATGTGATCACTGCCACACCCAGCTTTTGTATCTGCTCAGCACAAACTGTAGAAAGAAGGTGTCAACTGAACGTGGCTATTAGTGCGATGGTCAAGACCAAGAAGGTTGTGGGCTTCTACTCTGATGGTTCATCTCGCCACCTCTCTGCAGGGCCCACTGATGGCAGGTAATGGTTTTCGAGTGCTGGTTTGACTCAGATCTTGGTCTGTTATGGTCTCACCAGTAACAGTAGTTGTGGGACCGTTCATTCCCAGCAGCACCTCGGGCATTCAGCACACTCATCTAGACAGTAGAAGACCAGGTGTTCTAGGGATCTATGATTTTGAGGTGAATCCACGTGACCCATGCAGTGTTCCCTTTGGTTTTGCATGCAGAAAAGCGAAAGCCATAAAGTGTGGAAGGCCCTAGCCAGGAACATAAGAAAGACTTTAGCTCAAGGATGGCAGGGCAGGTTGAGATTCTTGGTCCTTCCCAGCACTCGAGCCCCTGTGACGGTCCCTCAGGGTGGCCTGCCTGGTACTGGACTTTGTCCTTCTCGAGCTCCATCCTTTGCACTTCTGCCTTCCATTTCTGAGTATTTACAAGGTGCAGGGAGACATGCTTATTTATCAAGTTCCCTTTCCAGTATTGAATTCTGTACCTCATGCCTCGTAAGACAAACCTGCACTGCCTTTTCTCTTGAGTCTTACTTGTAGGGAAAACCTGATTTGAGTGGAACAGCTTTTAAGCCACTTTGTGTATCCTGGGTGCTCCTCTTCCATTAAGTGTAGAAACAACTGGAGGAATGAAAAAATGCTGAGCAGATTTTCCGCATTTCCGCTGTACCCTAGTGCCGCCTTTTCCCTTTGAACCAGTACTGTTTAGCTCGCTTGTGGCCCCTGCCGTGGGCCTCCTTGGGGCTTGCTGTAGCGGATCCCAGTATTCTCCTACTTGGAAACATAATGGGTATAAATGTTCCTATTTAGAATCAGAGCACATACTTCCATGTAGAAACACTCCCGACTGCCCAGGTTCATAGGTGGCGTTTGGACTGGTTCTGCACATGGACTCCAGCTCTTAGCTTGTTGGCCTGGGCTTGGGGTATTGGAGACTGGATGTGAGGGAAGAAAGGGAAGGGAAGAAGAAAACTGCACAGATTTGAAATCCACTAGGCCTTTCCTGGGTGCTGGCTCTCTGCACGAGCCTCTGTCCTGGGCCCTTCCAGATGACACCCGTTGGACGGTACGTTGTCTGTCTCCAAATCGCTGCATCAGCTCTGAGTCGGAGCTCCGACCCACAGGACAGGTGGTCCTGGCTGCTGTGACAGTGTCTCGCTGCACATGTACGTGAGGGAGGCCTTGGTAATTAACATTTT
This sequence comes from Octodon degus, assembly GCF_000260255.1. NCBI lineage: Eukaryota > Metazoa > Chordata > Mammalia > Rodentia > Octodontidae > Octodon > Octodon degus. The sequence continues at coordinate 7,701,156 of NW_004524704.1, read as the reverse complement.
AACTTCTAAGAGCCGATCTCCATTTTGTTGTGATCATTGTGTGAGTGAACTTAATTGGTAGAATTTCAGTCCAGATTGAGTGGGCAAACAGAAAATTCAGGCGGCGGCATCTGTCCCTGGTCTCCATTCTCCTCGTTTGCCCCCGGCTTTCCCAGCTTCTCTTTGCCTAGCCCCAGAAATGGAGTGTTTGAGAGAGTCTGTGACCTTGCATTCCCAGGGCAGCGCTGGATGGGGGACGAGGGAAACAAATGAGAAAGGCAAGCATGGGAATTGGGAGGGTCACTTACCTGTGTGAGCCTCTTGCAACTAACCTTGGGGTCAGATGCTTGGGTTCAAGTATCAGATCCATGGCTTATGTGGTTTGGGGTAATTGTTTAGGTTGTCCATTTTGTCTCACTACCAGGGATACCAGAGACATTCACTATACATAAAGCAGCCTTCCTGGCCCAGCACAGGTGCCTAATACCTGGGTGATGCTATGGAGAGGGCAGTAGGGGCTGGACAGTGACATTCCTCACTCTGGAAGGCAGTAGCATCTTCTAAACAGATGTGTATGCCCATTGGTGTTGGAGACGTGCATAGTCTTAGGCTATTAAGTGGGCTTGTAGGGATGGGAAACAGGCCGAGGAGGTGCGGTGGGAAGGTGCACATGTGTGCCTGTGTGGGGGTGCGGTGTGCAGGTGTAGATGTGTGTGGCTGCTGGGGAGCCTGGGCCTGGGTGGAGGTGCAGCGTGCAGGTGCAGATGTGTGTGGCTGCAGAGGAGCCTGGGCCTGGGCAGGCCTCCAAAAGCCTGGGCGACACAGAGCTGCGGGCAGGCTTTTACCAAGAGTCACGTGTCGTCTGTCTGAGGCAGAATCAATACCTGAGGGAGAAGGTGACAGATCATTGCCCAGAGACTGGCTGCAAATCCAGTGGCCCTTGTTTTCCTTCTGACCGTCTTAAAGGAGCTTCCACGGGAGTCGGGGCAGCACAAAGCCTCATCCCCTGGGCTTTGAAAGCCTTTTGCAGACACCTTGAAATTACCTTTTGTGCTGTCAGGCGCTGTTATCACAGGGAAATTAAAGACCTGCTCTTTCCCTTAAGCTTACATTGTATCAGCATCCACGTCTTCGTTTTGTCTGTCTGTAATCTCTTCCTTGGTGCTTGTGAATTTTTGAGAGGTGATCCATCTGGGGGAGTCCGTGTGTGTCTGCTATGTGGGCTTTTATACTTATTAGCTCTTCTGCTTTCTCTCTCTAGTGTCTCCCTCCCCTTTCTCTAGGTACGGACTTCCAGACTTCCGGAAGCCAGAGACCAGGCTGAAGACCATCTGGTCCATTTAGCTCATTTAGTAGCCAAGGAAGCAGAGTTGGCAAAGGGGAGGTGACCTTTGTTAGGGAAGGCCCAGGCCCTGGGTGTTCTGCTCCAGGATCTGAGCTCACTCGGGTCCAAGGCTTGTCCCCAAGCCCTGTCCACACTGCTTGTGCTGTGGGCGATGGCCGGGTATGGCCTCCCATGCACCTGACTCGCTTGGGAAGATACGTACCTAGGTACAAGCAGTCAAACAAGCAACTAAAGTTGCCACAAAGTGAAGTCCTTTTCAGAAGCTTTGGAATGATTAGAGCCGGGAGCTGGGAGTTTGGGACACCCCAGCAGTGCTTTGCATAGAGTAGGTCTTTTATAAGCACCGATTTATTTTGGTGCTGCAGGCTGGCCTCAGGCAGAATTGGGAAATAGACAGCTTCTTGGGATGTGGTGATTTTCAATCCTTTTCCTCTGCTTTTAAAACGGTGGGACTCTGCCTTCAAGTAGAAGTTAAGAGGGAGCCCAGTATGTAACACACATAAGGGCGCTTGAGGTGGAGGGTGGCGACCCAGATTCTGCTTGGTGGCCCACAGATGCTTCATATAAGCGTAGTCTTCTCCCTGGATCCCCTCATGACAGGGCTCAGGGAGAGGCTCTGCCTGTGGCGCTGTTCAGCAAGTGCTTTGCAGTGACCAGCTAGAGTTCCTGCTTCAGGCAATCCTGTGCCTGCCACCTCAGGCGAATCCTAACCACTGCAGCCCTGACTTTATTTTCTTGTCAACTGAGGCTAAAGTGGCAAATGGGAAAGTGTTTGCATTTAGCTATTGAGTGAGGTAATACACAGCGTGCCTGGGCCATTGCAGAGTCGGAAATCCCTAATGCTGCCTGTCTTGTTGCCTTTTTTCTTTTTCCACTTTCTTTGCCTTTCTTCCCTCCGGCATCTTCCTCTTCTTCAGAATCCCAGCAAGCTCTGCTATGAACATTCAGACACACTGAGCACTCCAGGAGGGTGCTGACTCCCACTTCTGCCAGTCCATCTTCTCCAAGGGCATTTCCATTGGCATCTTAGGTTCTGGCCGAAGAGCTCTGTTCCTGCCCCCAGCTGGCCCGAACCATTGACCTGCAGGGAATTGGTTTCAGGACCTGTAATCATTCACGTGAGGATGGCAGTCTGCCCTCTCTCTTGTTGAGTGCTAGTCTCAGTGTTTATGTAACAATGCAGTATGCAGACTTCCTAAAATCTTCATGTTGTACAAACTCACATCCCAAAGCCCACGTGACTGTGATGAATGGGTTACTCCAAACCAATTTGACTTGGGAACCAGATCATGAACAATAGTAACTAGCAATGCTAAGGATAAAAAAGTACTGCTCTAATGTGAGGGTTGAAGGAAAATGTCATTGGAGGTGGATTGAGTTGTAGAAGTATGACTGAAGCAAGGAGCTCTAAAATCAGAGAAAACAGTAAACAAAGAAAAGCATCTCTGTGACAGACCATATGCCAGCTCGAGACAGGAAGAACATGAGCATCCTCCCTGTGGGTTGATGTGTTTAAGTATATTTTGGTTTAACTGTGATTCCCAGGTTTTACTTAATAGTAACGTGGTGAAAAAATTGCATATAAAACCAACAGGACTTTGCTGCGCTGATGTAAGTTCCATACTGACTGCTCCCCCCCAAGCTGATTCATGTTCCAGAAAGCCGCTTTCTAGCAGGACTGGGTATATGTGATCCTCAACAGCCTGGTGTCCAAAGAACAGGGGAAGCCGGCATCTCGTGTGGAGGCAGAATGATCCCACAGAGCTGTATTGCGAGCCGCATGCATTGTGCGTCTCCTGAGACCCCAAGTTCATCCAAACACTGCTGCAGCAAGAAGGGAAGCAGGAAACGGTGTGTGCGATCTGGAGGGTTTGGAGGCAGATGCTTGTTTTCTTTTTGGCTTTTTGAGACAGGGTCTCACTGTGCAGCTCAGACTCGTCTTGAGCTCACTTTGTAGCCCAGGCTGGTCTTGGATTCACAATGATCCTCCTGCCTTGGCCTGTTGAATGCTGGGATTACAGGTGTGCACCATCATGCCTGGCTGGAGGCAAATGCTTTTGAGGGAGTGTGATCAGCAGATTTCAACAGGCAGAAGGAAGAGTAAAAAGACAATGATGAGATGGGTTCTGGGGCTGGAGAGGTTTGGGGGACCAGCTTATTGTAGGGGATTATCTTTGGGGCAGCACCAAGATGAAAGAGTTGGCCCCGGAGTATGGGAGGCCTTGACCACAGAGCCGGGCACTGTGAGAGGATTTTGTGGGTGCCAGTGATGGGGGCCGCTGCCCAGAACCAGCTCTGTCTGTAGCCATTGCAGGGTGATGGGGACAGGAAACAGAACCAGTGAGGAGGTGTTGCCATTGTCCTTGATGAGATGTGAGCCCAGCTGCAGAAACAGTGGGGTGTGCAAGGAGGACACGTTATCTGGCGCTGGAGGGACAAAATAGCAAATCTGACACGGGTCTGATGCTCATCTCGTGACGGCTCCACTGTGTCCAGCATTGGTGGCCACCACAAAGCTTGGGTAAGAAGCTCATACGAGGGCCAGGGGGACCTGGTGTCCACTGGGTCTGCGGCTAGTGTACCCTAATCTGTGGCCGGAGCTGGAAGTGTGGGTGTTGCACAGTGGCACAGCACAAGAGCCTCACAGAGAAGTCATTCTTTATGCCACCCCAACTCCTCCACCAAGTGTAGCCCCAGATCCGTGGCCTCTGCTTTACCAACGAGCTTGTTAGAAATTCGCGTTCTTGCACCTCCTCCAGACCTGCAAGTCACTCTATAGAACAAAGCCCAGCAAAACTGCTGCATTTTATAGAATCACAGTAATGACAAGACCCAGTCCCTGCAGGGTCCAGGATTTCCCTACATTTGACACCTGCATCAGATTCATCAGAGGGCTGACAAGACATTGTTAGGCTGAAGCTAATTTGTAAAACTCAGTGATCTCTCTCTCCTCCTTCTGCTGTGCCACACTCCTTCCTACCAGGTGGTTGGTAGTAACTTTTCACTCGAAGTGTTTTCCGTTCTTTAGGAGCCTGGCGGGACTGGTCGTGAGATCGCGTTCTGTCCGCCCACGTTCTAAGCGGCTATCTAGAAATCACTGCATGGGGAGGTCTTGGTGACAGGAGAGGCCGAGGTCCAGCCCTCCGTGGACCTGTGTACCCCACGGACGCTGTGTCGTGTCATGACATCACATCTGATGGGTCTCAGAGCTAGGGGCACATGAGGCTTGCTTGTACCCTAGATGCAGCACGTTCCATTGCATCATCCTGTGCTGTCTCGTAGAGTGTTGTTCCCACCCTGTGTCTTTCTTAGCCCAATGCGATGGGCTTTTATCAGTGGCCCTCGGCAGCCACCGTGACAGTGGCATTGCTTAAAGCAGCATGTGGCCATTTGAGAATCACTGGCATGAAGCGCTGCATTTGGATTTATTCTGAAAGCATAGCAATGAAGTCAGGTATGGATTTAAAAAATTTATAAATCCATCCTTCAGGCTTTTCACCTCCTGGGTACTTCCTGAGTTGAAGCCAGTACAACTGTGAAGAAAAATTAGGCCAGCCTGCCCTCTAGCGGACAGATTGAAAATGTTGTATATTTTTGTAGAAGGTTGCTTTCCCTGACCCCCTCCTCCCTGCTTCTAGACTGGGATTAAGGAATTTTGCATCTGATCGATTCCCATGTTACATGACTTGGGGCTATGCACAAAGTGTCATTTTTGTCACTCTCTTAAAAATTGAATGTCTGTATCTCAGAATCACGCTCCTGGGGATTGTCTCCTTTAGTGACCTTCTTCAGATGGACACCATCTTTTAAAAGAAAGCTTATGCTTCAGTCATTTTCCTGCATAGCTGTAAAATCACACAGAAAGGAAAATTAAAATCTTAAATAAAGCCGTCAAAAATGCCTTCCAAAACCAGTGGGCATGTCCAGAACATCCTGACAAATGGGACATTTCTTTCTTTGAGTGACCCATGCATGTTGTAGGATGGACTTGAGATGTAACTTGAGATGTTGAGACTCTCCTAGCAACCTGTGATGTCACCCAGTCCTCCAATCACAGTGCGCCAAGCCTGCCTTTGTACCTCCCCATTTGCCCTCCCTAGAAAAGTCTTCAACCCCTCCTACCCCCTTGGGGGTCAGAGCCCCATTGGGGGAAAGACCCCAGCCAGGCTCACCTGTGTAATAAACTGCCTCTTCAACCTACTTGGCACTGTTTCTTCCCTTATTTGGCCTGTTTTTCTGGCACATCTGCTTGATTTTTGGAAGGGACACAATATGCATATAAATGCTTGCATTTCATCTCTTACGTCTGAATACAGCTCTGTGGCAGGCGAGAGCCCTGCAGATTGGTATACCTGTACTCAGACCATTCCCACCGTGTGATCTCTGATTTCAAAGAATGGGCCGTAACTGTGCCCGTGGCTACAGGCTTATCAGGTGGTTCCCAGTGCGTTCCACCCTCGATGCTCACGACCTGCATCTGTGCTCCTGCGTGAAGGACTGTGTCTTGCCTGTTATCCATACGCATTCCTGGCTGGTGGCGTAATTGCTTAGGACTGAATAGAAGATAGAAATGACCCTGCGCTGTGCACCAAGGAGATAAGAGCTGTGAAACGCATCAGCAGGAATCAATCAGAACACGTGTTCTTCCTTCAAACAAATGAATACCTGGGATATGAAAGATGTCAGTTAATCCCCCAGTTGTGAGGAAGGATCCTGTATCTCTCCTGAATATCTGTCCCTGTTTCCGGAAGGCCCACCAAAGCTGTGTCTCTCCCAATTTCTAGAATAGTTATTTCCATCTCTTTATGGCTTTAGAATTATGGCAGCAATAAACCCCATCTTGATTCCGTGCAGTGAGATATCCTACTTTGAACATGAGCAAGAAAGGGCAAAAATTGACAGTGTAAAGCCCCTGCACCCTTTTGGGGCTTACCCATCAGCCTTTCTGGAGTTGAGACCCAGCGTGCCCTGTGTTTCAGATCCGGGACCTTGGAATTGTATTCCCCGCCGCTGGTGTCTGGGGCTCCCGTATCCTGCTGTGTACCACGGAAGCTGGAATCGATAGCTTTGGAGATCAACCCAGGCTTTGATAATCCAGCTCCTGTATTTATGTATTTTGTAGGAACACATAAGCAGCTTAGCTTCATCCTCTGGAGTCCACGACTTAACAGAAGTCGTGGCTGGATCAGACACCTTCACCAGCACAAGGAAGTGACAACACACACACACACACACACACACCCTCTCACCCTGATTCCTCTCTGAAGAACTATCATTTTAGCCCTTGTTTTCTGCCTAGAATATTGAATGCTGCTCTTTATCCAGTCCTACCGTTAGGGGACTGGGGGAAACCACCTCTAAAAATATAACCTTCCGACTTCCTCATTAAGTGACGATCATTTTGGCTTTGACTTGGACTTTTCCCCTTATTTATTGAGCAAACCGGGGTTTAAGAACAGTTTCGCACTTTGTCCTCTTTGAAAAGATCTACTTGTTCCTTTAGCTGCGTGTTTCAGCCTCCACAAAAGCTTTTGCTGGTTATTTTTTCATGGCTGACTTCTTTGGGTGTAAAGATTTTCAAACTCAAACAAAGTATCTCTTTTCTCAGATACTAAAGGTAATTATCAGGTAGACAGCTGTGTCTCAAGGACTCGTCCTGCTCTTCTTTCATCTGTTGGGCTGTGGGCATTTTCTCTCCATGTCTGTGTTCCTTGCGAAACATACTTAATCTCTAAGCTCCTCGTTTCATGTCGCCTGGGCACAGATCTGAACTTCTGTGTGGGACATTCCAGCTTGTGAGACCTTCACTGAGTCATTATTATTTTTAAGTAGCAGGCTTTTAATGTGTTACTGATTTGTTATTTGGAAACTAGATGGCGAATATTAGTATTTGAAATAGCATTTAAATGAAGGTCAAGGCAGTATAAGCAAAAGGCCTCCATTACTAACAAAGCATAGGGAAAGTCAATTAATAGCTGTTAAGCATTTAATTATTGTCACATAAGGCTAAGTTACTTTCCAGGAATGATGTGTGTGAGTTTAAGCGGATAAATAAGGTGCTTTGGCGTTTAGTAGCCCAGTCGATGTAGGCGTTACCGAGACCCCTAGGTTCATCATCTGTGGATCTGTGGAGCAGAGCAAGCGTTATAATAGAGCCCCATCTTTCCCTTCCTGCCTACTGTGCATCAGACAAATGACAACATCACGCACCCTTCCTGCTTTTGTAAGGTTCCAGTGTGGTTGGAATAGTGTTTAATCACGCCGAGGCTAAAGAACGCAGTGAGTGTTTTGTGCAGGGATCCTGGCCCACGGCTCACCTGTCCAGAGCCCGTGCGGCAGGAGCAGCGGTGATCCTCACGTAACTGGTGTTAGAACTCACGCGAGGATTGTGGGCCGTTCGCGCAAGGCTGCCAAGCATTGTGAACTGCGGAGCTGTTTGTTTTGATTATTTATCGACTGAAGCCAGGTTAAGAAATGAATTCCCTTTGGAGGCATCATGTGGGATTCTAACAACTTTTAAAGCATTTATTTATTTGTAGTCAGTGAAATAGTAGTGGGGGAAAAAAAAAAGCAACCTAAAAAGTGCTTTATCTGCTAAAGCTAAAGACTGTTTCCTGTCTCCTCACTATCTCCTTTAGCCTGGAACCTGAACCTGTAGGTTTTCTTTTTGAAAGTCTTTCAGTTTCAGCCAAGGTAAGGTACAGCTTTGTACCTTGCAGGGAGTTCTGTAGCTTGCACAGGCAGCGCCTGCCCAGGCACTGTGTCTTTCTTCCTGATTCAATTTATGAAGCCCTAAGGCTCCTAATTATCAGGATTTTCTCTAGGAAACCAGAAGGCAAAGTTAAGAGTCACCAGTTGGGGCGCTGGGGAGATAACTCGACAGCCTAAGCACCTGCCTCACAAGCACAAGGACCCGGGTTCAATCTCCACTGCTGCATGCAGTGCCGGGTCTGGAACTGGGCGTGGTGGGGCATGCTTGTAATCCCAGCGCTGGGATTACAGCGCAGGGATCACTACGAGTCCAAACTGCGTAGTGAGATCATATATCAAATAAATTAAACAACACACACACACACACACACACACACACACACACACACACACACACACAATCACTCACTGGTGGTATAGTGCTTGCCTGGCAAGCTCAAGGTCCTGAATTTGATTCCCAGTGTCGAAAAGAATCACCAGGTGGTGTCTACAGGGAGACAGTTCCAGGGAAGCGGTTTTAATGCATCTTTTTAGGTTTTAGCATTTCTGTGGTTCTGTATCCTTTAAACTTTCATTCTGTTTGACCATGTTGGAGTCCAGGTAGTAAATGAGTGGAGTGTGGGTGCCATCTGCTGTCAGCGTCTAGGAATTACATAAGAAGGACATTCTCTACTTGTGGATCCAAGACACACAGACCCTTTGCTATAATCATTTTTTAAAATCAAATATTGGATTTTGTTCTCAGATCGTACTGTAATTATACAGTTCTTTTTATCCTTCCCCTTTCAAAAGTCATTTGAAAAATGTGTGTTTTAGAAAATACCCTAGAGCTGAATTTTTCTTGGTGAATAAGATGAAGTTCTGCGTGCATTTGTGGCATAGTTTGCAGTCAGCTCACTAACGGGATCTCGGCTTCTCTCACTGTTCTGAGTGTGGAATATGAGGGATTTTTTTTTTTTTTAACTTGCAGAGGTAGAGGCTCTGGAATTTCTCATCCTGTCTCAAAATGACAATAGCAGATGACACGGCTTTCGAAATGTATCACTGACAAGTTCATTTTTTGTAAAGAAGCGTCTACCCCCAGCTAGTTCTGTTGAATTACTCAACTTACATTTCTTAAACTTCTGTGGTGTTAGGGAAGACCCAGGTCATCAGACAGAAGAGCGCCAACAGATAAATAATTGACTCTATCTGGCACCAGAATTGGTGTAAATAATACACTAAAAGTAGGGAGCAGATTGATTGTGGTGGTGCACACCTGTACTCGAGTACCTGTGGTAGGAGGGTCATGAATTTGAGGCCAACTTGGGCTCATGGTGAGTTCAAAGCCAGCCTGGACTATGTAGTGAGGGACGCTGTTCTTTGTTTTGTTTTGTTTTTGAAAGAATGTGGACTAAAGATCCCTGGATGATGTCATCTGGAATTCTGTGTATTTTACAGGACCAGAGATGGACTAGTTCTAAACAGAAGCGGACAGAGAGAGGTTGCTTCAATCTCTGAATTTTGCTTGACCTGTGAACATTGCAGGTCTGTTTGAACCCGGCTTTGTTTTGCAGGGTGGTTCTGAACGTGAGCCGAGAAGCGAGGCAGCGGGCTTTTCCACTGCACCTCACCCCCACGCCTTGCTCCCACCATTCTCTTCACGATGTAAGGAAGATGGGCCCCTGCTGTTGGGCAGCCTCGGAGGGGCAGTGAGAGCTAGAACAGCAGCAGCAGTGAGAAGCAGGCCAGCTCACTGATCAGAGAGGGCCGGGGGGCGGGGGCTGCTCTCGGGAAATGTCCTCTGGGCTCATTGCATGGGACATAAGAGTAGGCCTGTAGCTGGTGAGGGGAAAGAAGAGGTCGCTCGCGGTCACCAGCCGGTACTTCAGCGTTGGCGGCCAGCTGGACAACGAGGATGATGTGAATTCAATCAGGAATCATCATCTGTCAGTCCCCACTGTGCGGCGACATGGACACAGATGCACGCACGCACAGAATTTAGAAAGATTTAGGAGGCGACGCTCAGGAGCAGGGAGAAAGGCCCTGTCGGTTAGAAGGTCCGATCTGTTACTAGACTACTGAGCAGGTTCGTCTTGGGAGACCCGCTAGGAAGTTGTGTAGAAATCATCGCAGAATTGCCCAGAGTGTGGAAAACAGGGATATCTGTCTACAAATGCTGCCGCCCGCCCGTGTGGCAGTGTTTGCAGGTTGTCCCTGGCCAGGCCATTCTGCGTTAACTCCCCTGCGCTTCCTGGGAGTACGTGGAGCAGAGTCTTCGGTGGTGGGAAGACAGATGGATGCTGTCAGCATGCAGGAAACTGCCCGGCTTGGCTACCGGCATATCAGGCAGGCGGGGGCCGCAGGACTGGGCCTCGGCTGAGCTCTGACACTTGAACACGTATGAACACACACACACACACACACACACCCCATTGTGAGTCTTTATGCATATTAGGACAGAGAAAAAAAATCAAGTGAAGTCTGTAACAGTGGGGAAATATTACTCATTTTGCCCAGATAGGAGAACAGCAGCAACAGTGTTGAAAATCTTTAGCAGTAGAGAAATATCTTAAAGTGTTTAGTTTGTGGGTGAACGTTTATACTGTCTGGGATCTACTTAAAGATATAGCAGAAAATTGGGAAGCTGAATGATACTGGAATGGCAAATAAAATGATTGAAATTGGGTAATGGCAGCTTGGTAAATCATTATTTCTACTGTTGTAGATGCTTGAAAATTTCACAACTAAATTCACTTTAGGTAAGGTCTTTGACCAGCCAATGGCAGCCTTGAAATGCTTTAAAGGAGTGTCCTTTCTATAAATTGGGATTGGTTTCAGGATAATTTACCAACTGTGTGTGTTGTGGAAATGACAGAGTTCCTTTTTAATGAACAGTGGCAGATTTGCCTGAGTTACAAGGAACGTGGAATCTGTCTCAGGTTCTTAGATGCCAGTTGTCTCTCAGTGTCATTGGTTTTCAAGAGACGGTGTAGAATTCACATTTCCTCCTTCATGTTGTACTATCCCTGAGCTGAGATTTTTACAGAGAAAAATATGACTGTGTTTCGACCACTGTGTCCACAAAGGGAAAGCCTTCTTTACTTCAGAGCCCAGCTGTGTTTTAGAACATGGGCTCTGCTTGTGGCCCTCTGCCTGTCCTCAGCCTGGTAGTGGAGACTTAGTGGATAACAACTTCACATCACTGTTCTGTTGTGATCACATAAAGAAACCAGACTATGCCCATGAATCTGTAAGAACAGTTTCAGAATTGTCTTTGGGGCCTGAAGGAATGCCGGCGACGCAATTGTGATCTGCGTGCTTACAGAGTATTATTTGAGAGTTCTCCAAGATCTAAATATGCAATACACTAACCGCCTCTTCTCTCATACACCATGTGATGTGGCACTAGATACTTTAAAAAATTATCCATAACCCTGTCTTTCTCTGATCCAGGACCCATTTTTTCCTTATATTCTTTATTTCCCCTGAGACAGCTGAAATCATTCTTATTTTCCTTAGAGGTAATTTTACTCCAAAAAAATATGTTCCATTTTTGGATGGAGAAATAAGTTTCTACTCCTTGTTCTCTGTACTTTTTTTTTTTTTTTTTTTTCTGGAATGTTTTATGTTGCAATTTTGAAGTCCAGGAGATACTGTATAGTTTTGCAATGGCAAGCAGAAAGACCAAAATGACACCCAGGATTTGGAGGCAGATTTATTTAGGTTGACAGGCACTGATGGAGATCATTCCCAGAATGTCAGGCCCTGATCTCTGGTGGTCAAGGGCTTCTATGGATAAGCAGGCAGGAGGTACAGAGGCAGCGGCGCTTGTCAGCTGGGGACTGGCTTATGCAGTGTGCCTCATGGTGAGCCACTGTGCATCCCAGTGTTTCTAAGAGACAGGAACAACCAGAACAGCCACAGGAACTATCACCTGGGCGAAGAACAAACTGAAGTGTACTGGCTGGGGGAGGGCAGCGTTTTCTGTTATAGTTTAGTCTGCTAGCAGAGCCCACTTAATGCTGGAAAACAGGATAATGAAACAAGGATAATGAAGAGTAGGAAGCAACTGGTACTTGGGCTTCAGCTCGGCTGTTTTGACCAGAAAGAACTTATTATATGATTATTTATCTTGATTTCCTCATCTGTAAAATAGGGGAAATATTGAAAGTTTCGAGAGGACTGAATGAGATCATGTAGGTATCTCATATCTACACTGAAAAGCATGGTAGTGCCAATCAACGAGTGTGCTATTGTCAGGGAGTGCTTGACATGAGTGTTGTGCATGTCCAGAACATTCTGTACAGGGCTGGGCGTGCAGCTCAGAGGTATGGCACCTGCCTGGCAAGCACAAGGTCCTGAGTTCATTTGTCATTTAAAAAAGAAAAACAAAAAACATCTTATGCAGATCCAGCCCTTCTGCTGTTAAATATGGGAGATGAGCCAATAAATGCTTGATGATTTTTTAAAAGTATGTTAAAGACACACTACTGTGAATCCCTTTCAAAATTGTCTCCCTTGCTTCAAACCTGCTCGGTCATTCTTAGCACTTTCTGCAGCGGTTCTAGCAATCCTATTTGGTGTGTATCCTTAGATGGTATAATAAAAATGGTGGTGGACGGTGCTGCCAGGTATCATCAGTGTAGAGGCAGACTCGTAAAATTGTGGTGGGTCTTCACCCCTTCCCCCGGTTCAGTGCGTGCGGCACCACGTGGCTTCTGGCTCTTCCCAAAGTCAAAATGACCACGAAAGGTCAACAGTTGGAATCTTCAGGCCATTGAGGCAGCCACGATAGCACAAATAAAGACATTCAGGAAAAATGACTGTGAGAACTGTTTCAGAAAGTAGCAAGGATAGTTGGCTAAGTGTGTTGGAAGCAGGAGGAGGGTTTCTATGGGTTCATTGCAGTGTGACTTTCACTAGAATAATATTTTTTTCGGAGCCGGGGATAGAACTCAGGTCCTTGCACTTGCCAGGGACGCGCTTATTCTACTGAGCTATCTGCCCGGCCCCTCACTAGAATAGTTTCAAAAGATTGAAATCTTTACTGTAATTTGTTTTATTATATCTTGTGATTTGGGTCTCGCTATCCCTGCAAAAGCTTTATGTAGATTTATTTATTTACTTATTTTTTTATGTATTTGGTACAGGGTCTCACTATGCAGATCAGACTCATAGTGATCCTCCTGTTTTCAGCCTCCCTAGTACTGGGATTACAGGCATCCGCCACCACGCCCAGACTCGCTTTATGCAGTTTTAGATAGAGCTTTTTCAGAGATGGCTGAAGGTAGGAGGTGTGAATGATTCATGGTGCAGGATTCAGGGTGCTGGGTTAAGGGTGGGCGACACCTGGATTAGCCCACTGATTGGATTGGCACCAGCTCATCCCAGTAGACTGGATACAATATAAGGGCCAGAAGGAGACTTGTTTCTCTTTCCCTTGTTGCTTTTGCTGTCTGCTGCCACTGTATGCTGTTTCTGTGTGATATCCTGCTGCCAAGCCAGCCTGCCTTGGCGCCAGTGAATTGTGGACTGAGATCACTGCCAACCCCAAGCTAAATAAGCCTTTCCCCCTTGAACCTTGAGTATTGGGTATTTTGTCTCAGCGAGGAAAAAAGAGTACCTAAGACCTCGTAATTATTGCTAGTATTATGGTCTCTTTATTCAAAGTGGCCAAGTTGATGGAGAATGGCCAGTGAGATATGACGCTATGTAGTCCAGAAAGAGAGAAATATCCAGTGTTGCACCTTAGTGCTGCTTGTATATCATGTCACGACTGCTAGGAGCGCATACAGTGCATGGTCATAGGTGGACGATGGAGGTGACAGGGTAGCTATCTAGCTTTCATATGGGCTCTTGAGATGGGCTGCCACCTTGGGAGACATCTGAACTCAGAGCACATCACCTATTTGTATTTTAATTTTCATGCCTGCTGACAACATACTGCATTCACAGGCAGCATGATTAGAAAGTTGTGCGTAATGGGCAGGTCCTCCCTTCATAAATTAGGCAGAATGTTTATCCCTAGACTGTCTACATGCTGAAGTAATGCAGGAGGAGATTCTTTGTCAGGACAGCTCACCAAATGTTTGAAGGAATCCCGGACCTACTTGAATTTTCTGTTCTCCAGGAAAAGCAATTTCCACTCTTCCTCCTCTTCCACTTGTGTTTTGCTTAGGGCTTTTATTAATTTCCTTCACTGTTATTCACTTAGCTCATCATTTATGCTGATTAGTATGTGATTATTTGATTAGTGCGGAAGCCACATACGCTGATCATCAGGCATTTCTGGCCGGCAAAGCTGGGAAGGCCCGCGGTGCCCTCTGTGTTTCCAGTATCATGTGGCCCATCTGTTGGGGATATCCATCCATCGAATGATACAGGTGTGTGATCAGACAGGATCTGCTCCTTGTGCAATCTCATGCCCAAGCTGTGACCTTCAGTGTTATAGCTTGTGTCCTGAGGTCCCCCCAGAACCTCTTGTAGTCATGGGGCTTCTTGAGTTTTTGATTGACTCATCCTCCAATGCTGGGATTGTGGGTGTGATCGCTGACCTGCCCAGTGGCAGATGGCCTGCGTGCAGTGTAAGGGCAGGAAAGAGGCTTGCTCTCGGCCACTGCTCCTCTCTTTCTGTCCTTGCTGCTCTTGCTGTCTTTCACCACCATGGCCTTGTGCCACTCCACCTTGGAGCCAACCGACTGTGGACTGAAACATCCACCAACTATGAGCTAAAAAAAAACCCTTTCCTTCCTTAATGCTGGGCTTCAGGTATTTTGTCTCGGCAGCCAGAGAAAAAGCAACCAAGACATTCAGTGAAAGCACAAAGCTGACACATTGCCCTGTGACCTCTGCTACTCCAGCTCTCAGCCTCTCTGTATTCATGCCAATTTGGCCTATCCTTCAGAGGGAGAAGAGTGTGCAGGTGCCGTTTGGACCTTGGCGGCAAATGTGGGGACAAGACAGTTCCATTTGTGTATCACCAAGGTCGCTTGACCTTGAGAGGGCTGTTTTCCCTCTGTACCTAACATTCTCAACTACACAGTGAGAGACTTCAGCTAGATTTTTTTGGTAGGCATAAAGGAGAATGCTAAAATCTTCCCTAAATTGGGCTTATTAAAAATTGATGACTTCCTTAGAAAAAGTTAGCCATGCATACAACCAAGGATAGTTCTCAGAATGTTAAGTTGTCTTGACAAAAATGTTTCTCCAGTTCAAGTGTAATTCACACTTTTATAAATAACATTACTGACATTATTTTTCATCAACCAGGGATGCTGTTGCCCTAGGGGATACATCAGAAGCATGAGGATTTTGTGAACATCATCCCAACCTGCACCTATTGCTACTCTGGGGGGCCGGGGAGATGGCTCAGTAGAATAAGCACTGGTCTGGCAAGCGCAAGGGCCTGAGTTCAGTCCCTGGTTCTGAAAAACAAAACAAAACAAAACAAAACAAAACAAAACAAAACAAAAAACTTGCTCCGGCCAGGCTTGGTGACAGCACATACCTGTAATCCTAGCACTCAGGAGGCTAAGGCAGTAGGGTCACCACAGGTTGGAGGCCATGCTGGGCTACAAAGTGAGTTCAAGGTCAGCCTGGACCATGTAGTGAAGTCTGTCTCAAAAAGACAATAACAAAAAAGAATTGCTGCTTGAATAAGGCCTTCTGGGTCACTGGTGTGTGCCACACGTGTTGAGGCCAGAAATGATAACCTTTTTATAAGAAATAATGAACATTACTGAGGTACTCATAGGAATATTTCCTGCATGCATGACTACATAGATAGATAAAATTTACCTAATTTTATAACTGATGTCAGAAGTCATAGAACTCTTACCTTTTTTCTGATTCTTTGTCCCTTTGACATAAGTGCAAAATGGGACCCTGACCACGACAAGAAGACAAAGTGTGGCGTTTACATCTCGTGTTCTGATGTCAGCACTGTGGCATCACGTGCTGAGTGATGGAGGCTAGTACTTGGAATTCAGTGGACTGTGATCAAATTTTATAAACCAAAGCAGAAGGGAGTCAGGGACAGAGTTCCACTTTTCCACTTGATATGTTAAAAATAATCAGCAAAGAACTAAAAGGTGCCATGGAACACGTTCCTCACTTCAGACCCCACTGATCCACGGCTGTCAAGTAGAAAGTGAAATAAATCAAAACCAGGAGGTGAGGGATTAGAGGAGAGAAGTTTTGCTTTAGAGACTTTTTTTTTTTTTTTTTT